>NC_087220.1:16002085-16022845 GCF_015104395.2 Macrobrachium nipponense | reverse complement strand
AGCGTTTCTAAGGTGAAACTAAATATGGAAAAACATCCATGGTAATAAGTTTTAAGCAAGAGTCAATTCAGCTTATATGGATGGATGGAAATGAATGTTTTTCTCGCGTCCGGGACAAAACCTGAAAAAAGGTACTATTTACACAAAATATAATTTCAAGTTTCGCATTATTCATCAATGGTTGAGAAAGTCGGCAATTAAAAAAATGTATTAAAATGTCTTAATTGCACAATAAAAAATAATAGAAGAGTATAAGAATGTATCAGATATGCAAAGGTGAACAGTCCTGTTTTCGTTTCAGTCATTTTCGACAAGGGTCAAATAAAGTTGATCACGAGAAATGTTGAACTTTGTATTTGTGTGTAGTATGTGAATATGTGCGTGTTGATTGTATGTCTTTGAGTGTTAGGAAATGTAACACAAGTTTATACATAATTAAAGAATCTAGTTTACCCGATCGTTTATATCAGAAGTGCTATTAGAAAGATAACTTTAAGTCCTACAGTTTCTTCCATGTTATGTAGTCTTTAGCTTTAATATGAATGAATACAAGCAGATAAAAACAAAGAAATGAGAGCAGAGATAAACTGGCGAGAGAAAGAATCCTTTTACTTCCACTGAACGAAAATCTCTGATTCAAGAACATGACAACGCATCAATTTCTGCAGACATTTTATGGGTATCTTCCTAAGGGAATTGTTTTGTTATAGTGTCGGTATTATGCCATTTATTTTAGGTCTTCTTTTGCTTATGTTCCTTTTCTCTGACTTAAAAAGATGTAATTCCTAATCTATTAATTATATATATATATATATATATATATATATATATATATATATATATATATATATATATATATATATATATATATATATATATATATATATATAATATATATATTGGCGCCTTGCAGGTAATACTCGTGGCTATTTTGACAGAAATTTAATCTTCACTGGTTTGATGAATATGTTGCGCCTAGCGTGAAAGGTAGATGAAGAGCTTTTGGGAGCTTACGTCTCAAAAAAGAAAGAAACAAAAAACAGACTTGTGTTGACATTCAAATAATGATTTTTCTCTCTAAAATGTTTTAGTGAATAGGCAAACCATCTTAAACACCGAATGACCTGCTCCTTCTTAGTTTGTGCTAGCATACCTCAGGTCGTGATGTAAGACTATTTTGTTCTTTCTAATCCGGGGCTCTGCTGTATCACACATTTGTAATTATAGACCGAACACAAGTCTACTGTACTCAAGTGGCAGCTTTTACTTGTCACCGTAGTTTTTTTGATTTATAATTATAGTCTTATCACTCCCACTTATCATATCAGTAATATTTATGTAACTTATACATTCTTACTGCATTATTTTTTTTCTTTTAAACCAGTAAAACGTGAAGTATTCTGTTGTGAATTCAATGGCGCGTACCTTTACGCTGTGAAGAATGCCAAGAACCAATACCAGACATTTAAAAAAAGCAAAAAAAAAAACGAGTTGCCTGTACCTAACATTATTACGACATGTTATCTGCGAGCGTCAAAACATTCTCAGTTGTAAAAAAAAAAAAAAAAAAAAAAAAAAAAAAAAAAAAAAAAACACTATGAACCGTACAATGTTTTTTTATCATGTTGTTTCAATAATCTCTTATTTTCCTTAATCATAATGGTCCAACAGATCTTTTACAGCAGTTCTAGTCACATCCTATTAGAGATTATACGAATGTCCACCAAAACGTGTTATGCGTAAACACCTGATTCCAACTGCCAATGTTGATGAGGAGCTGTAAAACTAGATTCCGCTTGCGCCTTTTCAACAACATTCATCCTTTAGTTGAACTGGAAAAATATCAAAGGTTGATTTGACGATTTCCTCTGAAGGCTTAAACGAAATTCTACAGGGCTTTAGCCAAGGATTTCAAAATTCTTTTGCATTCAGAGCAAAGACTTCTGAGAACATAGCAACATATTTCTGGCATGGCAGTGTTATTGCGAGTCATGGATAAGAGAGTAGCTATAGGATTTCTAGTAAGAGTAATTTACATTTGTCCTTATAAGGGTTGTATTTTACATTTGAAGTTTCCAACGTATTGTTGTGATTGAATTTCTAGAAGTGCAACTTTGTTTTATCGCATCTATTTTCCTGTGATATCATACAGTATTTTACAATGCAAAAATGAACTGTTACGAATCCAATGTGACAATTCACTTACAGAAAAAAGGAAATGAAATGAGAAAACGTGAAACTGAATTATCGTTGACTATAATGGATGAATTAATTTCAATAGTACTGTGGGTTAAGGTTTTTTCTCTATTCTAGTTTCCTTATTATTGTTATTAGAAAATTCTATAAATAGCAAGTGTAGAGAACATCCAAAAATTTGGAAGACTCACTCGTTTTTGTTTAAAAACATGTATTTTGTTTTATCATATCAAATATCTCTTCGTTATTCTCTTAATTTTTCCTTCGCTCATCAAGGTAATCGATTTTGAACAATAATTTATTTTTTTCTTTCTACTGAGGTTTTAAATTTAGTCAACGATATGATAAACATGTAATGTATTTATTATTAGTTCAATGCTCTTACGTATTCGATAAATCCAGTTGAATCATGTAATAAATAATAATTAAAGCATAAAAAAGTAGATTCATATTTATTTACTGGACGTAAACCAGGTCCATGTATTTGTCCCAGAAGTTCAGAAGAGAGATGTTAGACAAGTGCCAAATGAACCAAGCTCCTGGATGGATGGTGCACCTTTACGAAAGGGGGAGAACTTAGTGAGATACAAACCCTTTGGTGTTAGTCATGAAACTTTAGATGGATCATTCAAAGAACATGCCTTCGGCTGTGTTCATACGGATAAAGCCAAAGAAGGCACGTGGGTTTATATGCATATAACATTTCTAATAATTGCGTCTGTAGAAACGTGATTCAGTAGATCAGAATTGCAATAGTCGAGAAAAAAGATCAGGTAACTATATTATGGTTTTAAAATCAAATAAGAAATTTTTAGCTAATGACCGTGACATTCTTTTGACATGTAAATAATAATATACTAAAGTTTTAATGAACAATAAGCTATCCCTAAGAGTAGATTTCATTGGATTTTTATATAATTGACAGTACCATTTTTACATCAGAGACTATAAACTCGTGGTTTTTATTTCTCGCAAAAGTCCTGGAGTCTGCACCATTGCATTTTTATTTAGAGAAGCAAATTCCTTCAGAAAGAACCATAGCTCTTATCTTGTATTTCAATTCTTCTAAACAATCTAAGCCTCTGCTGATATTCTCCTTTCCCCCCTCTATTCTTATCGGCACTGCTAGTGTCCTTGCTTCTATTATTCTGTTGTTCCAAAGTCATTTACTCCAGTTTACATATTATATATACACATGAAACACTTTCATTTTTCATATCACATGCAGTGTTTCACAAGCAGTAAAGTACCTTCAGAACATGAGAGAACTGAAGATGTGTTAAAATTCCAGTCAAAAGAACTCTATATATCTAGTTCCATCTTATTTCGGTTTTCATTAGAAGAAGATGATTGAGGATGGTTTATGAATATGCAAATTGGGGAGGGTTATCCAATCGAACTTGATATGGAAGTCATATAAAAACGCAAATCGAAATCTAAACGAGGCGACACAGTGAGAGAGCGAGAGAGAGAGAGAGAGGAGGAGAGAGACGAGAGAGAGAGAGAGAGCGAGAGAAGATATGTGATGAGACGGGGACGGGGAATGAACTTTACGTGGCTGAAAACCGATATTAATGTCATGTTCTGGTAAATTTGTTAATTGCCCAAAATTCAAGTGACAAATTTCTTACAAAACTGCTTCAATGGAAATTTTGACTAGGAAACCGAAACGAAGAGAGAGCAAAAGAGGGGTGCCTGAAGATGCCAGGTTCAAGAAATGATTTTTTTTTGAAATAAAAGTGGAATTACAAGAAAAACTGAAGGTGCAAAATATGAATTAGCGAGATATGTCCTCAGGTTCCTTCTTAGGATGTATATGAAACTACCTTTGATAGGATCTAATTGGCAATTAATCAATTATATGTTGTTGATGAGATCCATAGGACACCGTGCTGTGAGATCATTACAGCCTTCCTCTGTCTCTCTCTCTGCATCTGTCAGTTATATTAGTTGTATTTCCTTTTCTCTCCTCCCGAAAATAGGCAATTAGGTACACATCCTAAATCTATCTATCTATCTATCTATCTATCTATCTATGTATATGTAGTTTTCCATGTATTTTTTCGCAACACACTTTGAACTAAAGCACTAGGACCTACGAGGTCATTCAGAGCTGAAACGGAAATTGACAGTTAAAAGCTTTGAAAGGTGTAACAGGAGGAAACCCTCAAAGCAGTTGCACTATGAATCAATTGTTGAAGAGGGTGGAGAGAAAGATGGAAGAAAGAGATTATGAAAGGAGGTAGAGTAAAAGGAACGAAAGCGGTTGCAGCTAGGTGCCGAGGGCACGCAGCAAAGAACCTTAAGTAACGCCTACGCTGCTGGGCCCCACACCAATTTCTTCCTCCCAGTAGAGCGGGGACCCATCCACCAGAGTTGTGGGCGGAATCGAATGCCGATGGGTGGTTCATCGACCTAGGAAACGTTAGCCGACGGTCCACCACAGGGGGGCCGTGGCACTTTCCCAAAATGATGTGTATTTTCTGGTCTCATTATGTCCAAAATGTTTTAAGATCAATAACTGAATGATCCCAGTTTCTGTTTCATTTAACATTTGATATTTGCTGTTTCATTTGATTATTGATGAATGACATATACTGATAGTAAGTTTTTATGCTCGTATACTTTAGGCTACGGTATGAAATGCAGTCACTGGAGGACTTTCAGGAAGTGTCTTATTTGAATGATAGATATAGCTTCACATTTATATAGGGATTATAGATGGCATTTTATGTTAATGGATACTTATTGTCACAGCAAGATCTAATTTCAAGCCTGCAGGAGTTGACTCATTATTCTCATCTTATTTTTTTGTAAATCCAAGATAAAACCTCTTTGATGCTTTTATGTTTGATGGTTTTTTACCACTTGTATTACTTATAATACTTTTATTTATTCTATTTCTTGTTATTTACTATACATATATTTTTCTAATTCGCTTCCACTGCTAATTCTTTATTTCTTAACTTGCTTGACTGTACTTTGCTGCTTTACATTTTATTTGGAGTTAGGCTTTAAGAGTATTGATAAGAATTTTTTAGGTATATACTTTGCCTTAACATTTTTTTCATGTCGATGAGAATCGGAGCTGAATGGTGATAGATATGACAGCGGACCTGAAAGTAATTGGAGTTGCGTTAAACACGACAGTGATTGGTCATCTATCGTTTCACCCAAGGTCTATAGACTTTGGTTCCACATATTCCTCCGGCTGGTGTCGTGTTGACTCTGAACGTTCAAAACGATTTTCTGTCAACAGTGAATAAGTTGAACTATTGAATAATAACTGAAAAATAGCACTGAAAGTGCATGCTGGCAAAATAAAGGAGGCGCAGGCGCAGAGTGGGAGAGGAGAGAGAAAAAATGTTATTGTTGGTGAAATGTTACATTAATCAGTAACAGTATAACGGACTTGTTGGCCAGACAAAGTAAGGTGTTGCCTAAGTAGTTAAATAACGTTCCCAAAAAAGTTAATACATTTACTACAAATTCTTCGAAGGAAATTTAGAAAGTTTACTCATATTTCAGTATCTTTATTTTAGAGAAAACAAGTAAATTTCATTTGATAGATTATAATGAGACTTCTTTTCTGTAGGTCTTAAATTGTCTCTTTTTATATTTCCATTTCCTTTACTGAAATAAGTGTGTAAACAACTAAAGTTTTTTACTTAGTTCATATATATATATATATATATATATATATATATATATATATATATATATATATATATATATATCTACATATATATATAATATATATATATATATATATATATATATATATATATATATATATATATATATATATATATAGTAGATACATATATATATATATATATATATATATATATATATATATATATATATATATATATATATATATATAATATATATCTACATATATATATACATATATATATATATATCTCATATACATATATATATATATATATATATATATATATATATATATATATATATATATATATATATATATATATATATATATTAATTTATTATTTACACTTTACAAGTGAGTCGGGATTTGAGCAAAAGTAATTGCATCTAATCACAGCAATCTGTGAGTTACAAATAAAATCAAAACAGATGTAGCACAACCAAGTTACTTTACAATAAAGAATAGTAAACTAACACAGTATCTTTCTCTCTACGGGAGCTAAACTCACAAATGAGGTTATCTGACCCAAAATAGCTGGGCTGAAACATTTTAGACGAGATACAGCTATAATTTCAACAATTCTCTTTTAAAACGACAAAAAGAGAGAAAGTGGGTTTACAATCATAAGTAATAATTAGTATTACACAGTTTAAGACAAAAAAAATTCTTAAAATAAAATATGTGATTATAAGATTTTCTCGAGTGAAATTAATGTCGTCATTTATATGAACGACGTCAGAAAATTTTCCATTTCATACTATGTGTTTACGAACCAAAAACAAAATTCTATTTGACTAACCAAGAGATATGAATTAATTTATCGCAATATTAAACAGTTTCATAACAAAAGAATCTATAGTTACTTGAATTAAATGACAGGTATTGTAAGCTAAAGTTGCTAGAAGCTTCTAAAATTATGTAACTTTCCTTAAAAATGGTGCAATCTTCATGAGGTTTCTCAACAATGTCGAACAAGTCCGACACAGTCATGTGCATCGTATGATTGACATGTTTTTAAAACAAAGCGGAGAACTTAAGTTTTTCTTATCTCAAGTGATGACAGAAATTTCCTGCTTCGAACAGACAATGCTAATTTCTCTCTCTTTTCATGTTCTATGTTATTCTTTAACTTTAAACAAATTATGCTAAATCTAATCATACATTACTGAACATATTAACTAATACTGAAACTGATATTGCAAACAGTTTGACAACATTTCATACGGTTACTGAGGGGAAGTTATGCAATCCAAGAGCAACGTGTAATACTATATATATATATATATATATATGATATGCAGGAACTTCCATATCATTCATAACTTCAGGAAAGCCGAAGACACATGACGAGTTAAAAGGGTTATTCGTAAAGAAACGTTTCGCACAAGGAACTTTGTGCATCATCAGTCTGTTAAAAATAAAAGTACATTTTAAATTAATAAAAGCAAAATACAAATAAAAATTACAATCTAAAATTTTAAATTAAAAATATAATTTAAAAATTAGCATAATTCAAAGTTAAAAGTGAAATAAGAACATTAAAACACGACTACTAAACACCAACCATTCGTAATGCGATATGCAGCCACATGGGGATAGTTTTAGAACTGGCCAGAGATTAAGTAGACCAGAGCATTCAAATATCAAAAATCATGCCATCAAATGTAAGATCGAAGTCAAGAAACAGCACTTCTCATTTTAGGTTACAATAAGGACTCTGAGTATTTAACAACACTCGAGTCATTATTTATCAAAAGACTTGTTCCCTCATTGAATAGCGGTAGTTCATCGTCTCCGCTATACCTGGCATAGTCCTCTTTCTGACCTCAATCTCATTTCTAGTCATTCTCTCTCCTCCTTTCTTAGCGAATGGTTGGGTGTTTTAGTAGTCGTGTTTTAATGTTCTTATTTCACTTTTAATTTGAATTATGCTAATTTTTAAATTACAATTTTTAAATTTAAATTTTAGATTGTAATTTTTATTTGTATTTTCCTTTTATTAATTTAAAATGTACTTTTATTTTTAACAGACTGATGATGCACAAAGTTCCTTGTGCGAAACGTTTTCTTTACGAATAAACCCTTTTAACATGTCATGTGTCTTCGGCTTTCCTGAAGTTAGAAATATATATATACATATATATCATATATATATATATATATATATATATATATATTATATATATATATATATATATATATATATATATATATATATATATATATATCAAGAGCCAGCAGGAAAAATGAAAAACAAGCAGTACCTAGCGCTTTCGTGTATTCTTGACACACCTCATCAGGGTACAATATATAAAAGAATGAAAATAGCTTCGAAATATCAAAGGTAAACATAAAAAACAAAAAGTAAAATACAGAACAATCAAACAGCCTAGTCAAGAAGTAAATGGTCCACAGCCTAGAATTACACTTAAAGGACAACAACAAATGGAAATGGAACTACTAAGCAGTCAATTACATAGTTACGAAGTTGTCAACAATACATTTCGTAAGCCAGTTATCTAGTTTTATATTGTCCGTTGCTAATATTAAAAAACACTACATGACTTATATTTTATTATACTAGATTCTATAATATTTCTTTTAATAATGTCTCTACAAAACTAAAATTTCCTTTGAATTGTTCCAATTAATTGCGTGATTAAAATTATTCATATGTAAAAAGAGAGCACTCGATGTACTTCCTACACGTACAACAATATTTATGTTGATTTATCTTGATGCCAGTAGTTTGCCACTTTGACCAATATATTCTTTATCACAAATCTCTGCATGGAATTTCGTAATGCAACCGTTTGTAAATTTGGGGAGAGTTCCTTATTAAAAATTGTTCTTACAGACTTAGTGTTACTAAAAACAACGTTAACATTAAAAACTTTAAACATTTTTGGCAAGAAAGAAACCTGTTGTCAAAAGGTAAAACAAGCAAATTACTAGGGTCGAAAGCCTGTACATGGTCTACTGCATAAAATGTTTTCTTAGCCTTTCTTAAAGCAACATCAACTAAAAATGCCGGATACTTCATTTTAAAAGCAATATCATAAATCTTGGTAATCTCGTCTTCTAAAAATTCAGGACAACAAATTCTTAAAGCTCTTAAAAACATGGAAGAGAATACAGAGAGTTTTAACTTTCAAATGGTGATTGGAGTAAAAGTGAATGTAAGAACATACATTTGTAGGTTTCCTAAAAACCGAAAATTTTAAATCTGTTACCCTGTCTATGCACACTTACATCTAAAAATGGCAAAACTGAATCTATTTCCTCCTCAAGTGTGAACTTTATAGAGGGAACCAGCGCATTTAATCTAATTAAAAATCTGTTCACATCCTCACACAAAGGCCATACACAAAATATGTCATCGACATACCTAAACCAAAGAACATTCGCAGGTAAAATATTTGATAGAAGTTTCTTCTCAAAAAACTCCATGTAAATGTTACTTAAAAGGGGCGATAAAGGGTTCCCATAGCCATACAAACCTCTGCTCATAAAGAATTTACCATTGAAAGTAAATTTACATTCCTTAATACACAGTTTCAGCAACTCTAAAATGGTGTCAGTTTGCAGAGAAAATTCGTATTTATCCAACTCATCAGCTAAAAATGTTATCAGGTCGTCAACTGGAACTTTAGTAAAAAGGGAAACTACATCAAGCTAATCATTTTAAATTCGTAATTAATGTTACAGCTTCTGAGACGGTTTACAAAATCCAAATTATTTTTTGTACTGAAAATCCTGAAATTTTCCTATAAGGAGGTGACAATTCACTGACAAGCCACTTTGACAAATTATAAGTTGATGACCCTACAGAACTAATAATAGGTCGTACAGGGTTATTTTGTTTGTGAGTTTTAATAAGTCCATAAAGATAGGGCAAGGATGCACATACAATACAAAATTTCTTAATTAAATCATCTTTTCCCCTTAACAATGTTTTAAGTTTTTTTATTGAAACTACTATTAACCTTCTCTAATGGATTATGGTTCAGTACTGTATAAGTTTCTTGGTCACTTCAACAAAACTAACATTTTATTTACATATCATCTTTATTTATTAACACAAGAGCATTTGATTTATCAGCTTTCGTAATGTGTAACGTTTTATCTTTTTTAAGGTTGCTGTACGCCTTTAAAAACCTATCAGGTACATTAGAATAGCACTTAAAAGAACATGCCCCATAAACAATACCCTTACAGATGTTGAAATCTTCAATAGACAACGACAAATCCAAATTTTTCTAATTACAAATGATTTAGCTATTCCTACCCAGTCCACTTTCTCGTCCACAAACACTGAAGTTTGATACCATAACCGAGAGCCGTTTCTTGTTACATCATCTAACACTTTATCCGATAAATTACATACAAACAAAAATGGGGATTTGCATCTTTAGTCCAACCGCTGTTCTTGATGAGCTGTTTAAGTTTACGATCGAGTTTATTCTTCAAGACGTCGGCACTGGCTTCGTAACTTTATGATAACCAATAATCGCCCAATCGAGTCTTCCATTCCAAGGGGATTGCTTGATTAAAACTATATCTATTTGACCTCAGGATTCTGAAAGCATGTTCCACGTCCAGTTTCGTTATTTCTATGTACTTTTGGAGTATAAGGCGTTCATATTCTTCGAATGGTTACTGGAAAGGCCGCGATGTTTCTTGGATAAAAACGATTTTGGCATAACATGCTCACTCAAACACATACGTAGAAAATTAAGTTGTAATTTTAGCTTGTGGGCTCTGATGAGAGAGGAGGAAAAATCAGCAACGAAGGGCTCCATGAAGGGTGTAGGATCTTGAAGGTAGCAATATGGTGAAGATTCGCCTGGCATCCATAATGTATACGATCACAAGTAACACGTGAAGATTGTATATCAAGAGCCAGCAGGAAAAATGAAAAACAGCAGTACCTAGCGCTTTCGTGTATTCTTGACACACCTCATCAGGGTACAATATATAAAAGAATGAAAAATGCTTCGAAATATCAAAGGTAAACATAAAAAACAAAAAGTAAAATACAGAAACAATCAAACAGCCTAGTCAAGAAGTAAATGGTCCACAGCCTAGAATTACATTAAAGGACAACAACAAATGGAAATGAACTACTAAGCAGTCAATTACATAGTTACGAAGTTGTCAACAATACATTTCGTAAGCCAGTTATCTAGTTTAATATTGTCCGTTGCTAATATTAAAAACATACATGACTTATATTTTATATACTAGATTCTATAATATTTCTTTTAATAATGTCTCTACAAAATAAAATTTCCTTTGAATTGTTCCAATTAATTGCGTGATTAAAATTATTCATATGTCAAAAAGAGAGCACTCGATGTACTTCCTACACGTACACAATATTTATGTTTGATTTAATCTTGATGCCAGTAGTTTGCCACTTTGACCAATATATTTTTTATCACAATCTCTGCATGGAATTTCGTAAATGCAACCCGTTGTAAATTTGGAGAGTTTCCTTATTAAAATGTTCTTACAGACTTAGTGTTACTAAAAACAACGAACATTAAAAATTTAAACATTTTTGGCAAAGAAAGAAACCTGTTGTCAAAGGTAAAACAAGCAAATTACTAGGGTCGAAAGCCTGTACATGGTCTACTGCATAAAATGTTTTCTTAGCCTTTCTTAAAGCAACATCAACTAAAAATGCCGGATACTTCATTTTAAAAAAGCATATCATAAATCTTGGTAATCTCGTCTTCTAAAAAATTCAGGACAACAAATTCTTAAAGCTCTTAAAAACATGGAAGAGAATACAGAGAGTTTAACTTTCAAATGGTGATTGGAGTAAAAGTGAATGTAAGAATACATTTGTAGGTTCCTAAAAACCGAAAATTTAAATCTGTTACCCTGTCTATGCACACTTACATCTAAAATGGCAAAACTGAATCTATTTCCTCCTCAAGTGTGAACTTTATAGAGGAACCAGCGCATTTAATCTAAATTAAAAATCTGTTCACATCCTCACACAAAGGCCATACACAAAATATGTCATCGACATACCTAAACCCAAAGAACATTCGCAGGTAAAATATTTGATAGAAGTTTCTTCTCAAAAAAGTCCATGTAAATGTTACTTAAAAGGGGCGATAAAGGGTTCCCATAGCCAATACCAAACCTCTGCTCATAGAATTTACCATTGAAAGTAAATTTACATTCCTTAATACACAGTTTCAGCAACTCCCCTAAAATGGTGTCAGTTTGCAGAGAAAATTCGTATTTATCCAACTCATCAGCTTAAAAATGTTATCAGGTCGTCAACTGGAACTTAGTAAAAAGGGAAACTACATCAAAGCTAATCATTTTAAATTCGTAATTAATGTTACAGCTTCTGAGACGGTTTACAAAATCCAAATTATTTTTTACTGAAAATCCTGAAATTTTTCCTATAAGAGGTGACAATTCACTGACAAGCCAACTTTGACAAATTATAAGTTGATGACCCTACAGAACTAATAATAGGTCGTACAGGGTTATTTTGTTTGTGAGTTTTAATAAGTCCATAAAGATAGGGCAAGGATGCACATACAATACAAAGCTAAAATTACAACTTAATTTTCTACGTATGTGTTTGAGTGAGCATGTTATGCCAAAATCGTTTTTTATCCAAGAAACATCGCGGGCCTTTCCAGTAAACCATTCGAAGAATATGAACGCCTTATACTCCAAAAGTACATAGAATAACGAAAACTGGACGTGGAACATGCTTTCAGAATCATGAGGTCAAATAGATATAGTTTTAATCAAGCAATCCCCTTGAATGGAAGACTCGATTGGGCGATTATTGTTATCATAAGTTACGAAGCCAGTGCCGACGTCTGAGAATAAACTCGATCGTAAACTTAAACAGCTCATCAAGAACAGCGGTTGGACTAAAGATGCAAATCCCCAGTTTGTATGTAATTTATCGGATAAAGTGTAGATGATGTAACAAGAACGGCTCTCGGTTATGGTATCAACTTCAGTGTGTGACGAGAAAGTGGACTGGGTAGGAATAGCTAAATCTTTTGTAATTTAGAAAAATTTGGATCGTTGTCTATTGAAGATTTCAACATCTGTAAGGGTATTGTTTATGGGCATGTTCTTTTAATAAGTGCTACTTCTAATGTACCTGATAGGTTTTTAAAGGAGTACAGCAACCTTAAAAAGATAAACGTTACACATTACGAAAGCTGATAAATCAAATGCTCTTGTGTTAATAAATAAAGATGATTATGTAAATAAAATGTAGTGTTAAGTGACCAAGAAACTTATACAGTACTGAACCATAATCATTAGAGAAGGTTAATAGTAGTTTCAATAAAAAACTTAAAACATTGTTGAGGGGAAAAGATGATTTAATAAGAAATTTTGTATTGTATGTGCATCCTTGCCCTATCTTTATGACTTATTAAAACTCACAAACAAAATAACCCTGTACGACTATATTAGTTCTGTAGGGTCATCAACTTATAATTTGTCAAAGTGGCTTGTCAGTGAATTGTCACTCTATAGGAAAAATTTCAGGATTTTCAGTAAAAAATAATTTGGATTTTGTAAACCGTCTCAGAAGCTGTAACATTAATTACGAATTTAAAATGATTAGCTTTGATGTAGTTTCCCTTTTTTTACTAAAGTTCCAGTTGACGACCTGATAACATTTTAGCTGATGAGTTGGATAAATACGAATTTTCTCTGCAAAACTGACACCATTTTAGAGTTGCTGAAACTGTGGTATTAAGGAATGTAAATTTACTTTCAATGGTAAATTCTATGAGCAGAGGTTTGGTATGGCTATGGGGGAGAAAAACCCTTTATCGCCCCTTTTAAGTAACATTTACATGGAGTTTTTTGAGAAGAAACTTCTATCAAATATTTTACCTGCGAATGTTCTTTGGTTTAGGTATGTCGATGACATATTTTGTGTATGGCCTTTGTGTGAGGATGTGAACAGATTTTTAATTAGATTAAATGCGCTGGTTCCCTCTATAAGTTCACACTTGAGGAGGAAATAGATTCAGTTTTTGCCATTTTTAGATGTAAGTGTGCATAGACAGGGTGAACCGATTTAAATTTTCGGTTTTTTAGGAAACCTACAAATGTATGTTCTTACATTCACTTTTACTCCAATCACCATTTGAAAGTTAAACTCTCTGTATTCTCTTCCATGTTTTTAAGAGCTTTAAGAATTTGTTGTCCTGAATTTTTAGAAGACGAGATTACCAAGATTTATGATATTGCTTTTAAAATGAAGTATCCGGCATTTTTAGTTGATGTTGCTTTAGAAAGGCTAAGAAAACATTTTATGCAGTAGACCATGTACAGGCTTTCGACCCTAGTAATTTGCTTGTTTTACCTTTTGACAACAGGTTTCTTTCTTTGCCAAAATGTTTAAAGTTTTAATGTTAACGTTGTTTTTAGTAACATAAGTCTGTAAGAACAATTTTTAATAAGGAACTCTCCAAATTTACAAACGGGTTGCATTACGAAATTCCATGCAGAGATTGTGATAAAAAATATATTGGTCAAAGTGGCAAACTACTGGCATCAAGATTAAATCAACATAAAATATTGTGTACGTGTAGGAAGTACATCGAGTGCTCTCTTTTACATATGAATAATTTTAATCACGCAATTAATTGGAAACAATTAAACAAAGGAAATTTTATTTTGTAGAGACATTATTAAAAGAAATATTATAGAATCTAGTATAATAAAATATAAGTCATGTAGTGTTTTTAATATTAGCAACGGACAATATAAACTAGATAACTGGCTTACGAAATGTATTGTTGCCAACTTCGTAACTATGTAATTGACTGCTTAGTAGTTCCATTTCCATTTGTTGTTGTCCTTTAAGTGTAATTCTAGGCTGTGGACCATTTACTTCTTGACTAGGCTGTTTGATTGTTCTTATACTTTTTTGTTTTTATGTTTACCTTTGATATTTCGAAGCTATTTTCATTCTTTTATATATTGTACCCTGATGAGGTGTGTCAAGAATACACGAAAGCGCTAGGTACTGCTGTTTTCATTTTTCTGCTGGCTCTTGATATACAATCTTCACGTGTACTTGTGATCGTATAACATTATGGATGCCAGGCGAATCTTCACCATATTTGCTACCTTCAAGATCCTACACCCTTCACTGGAGCCCTTCGTTGCTGATTTTTCCTCCTCTCTCATCAGAGCCCACAAGCTAAAATTACAACTTAATTTTCTACGTATGTTTGTTTTGAGTGAGCATGTTATGCCAAAATCGTTTTTATCCAGAAACATCGCGGCTTCCAGTAAACCATTCGAAGAATATGAACGCCTTATACTCCAAAAGTACATAGAAATAACGAAACTGGACGTGGAACATGCTTTCAGAATCCTGAGGTCAAATAGATATAGTTAATCAAGCAATCCCCTTGGAATGGAAGACTCGATTGGGCGATTATGTTATCATAAGTACGAAGCCAGTGCCGACGTCTGAAGAATAAACTCGATCGTAAACTTAAACAGCCTCATCAAGAACAGCGTTGGACTAAAGATGCAAATCCCCAGTTTGTATGTAATTATCGGATAAAAGTGTTAGATGATGTAACAAGAACGGCTCTCGGTTATGGTATCAACTCAGTGTTTGTGACGAGAAAGTGGACTGGGTAGGAATAGCTAAATCATTTTGTAATTTAGAAAAATTTGGATCGTTGTCTATTGAAGATTTCAAACTCTGTAAGGGTATTGTTTATGGGGCATGTTCTTTTAAGTGCTATTCTAATGTACCTGATAGGTTTTTAAAGGCGTACAGCAACCTTAAAAAAGATAAAACAAAACGTTACACATTACGAAAGCTGATAAATCAAATGCTCTTGTGTAATAAATAAAGATGATTATGTAAATAAAATGTTAGTTTTGTTAAGTGACCAAGAACTTATACAGTACTGAACCATAATCCATTAGAGAAGGTTAATAGTAGTTTCAATAAAAAAACTTAAAACATTGTTAAGGGGAGAAAATGATGCTAATTAAGAAATTTTTGTATTGTATGTGCATCCTTGCCCTATCTTATGGACTTATTAAAACACTCACAAACAAAATAACCCTAAGTACGAACCTATTATTAGTTCTGTAGGGTCATCACTTATAATTTGTCAAAGTGGCTTGTCAGTTGAATTGTCACCTCTTATAGGAAAAAATTTCAGGATTTTCAGTAAAAAATAATTTGGATTTTGTAAACCGTCTCAGAAGCTGTAACATAATTACGAATTTAAAATGATTAGCTTTGATGTAGTTTCCCTTTTTACTAAAAGTTCCAGTTGACGACCTGATAACATTTTTTAGCTGATGAGTTGGATAAATACGAATTTTCTCTGCAAACTGACACCATTTTAGAGTTGCTGAAACTGTAGTTTAAGGAATGTAAATTTACTTTCAATGGTAAATTCTATGAGCAGAGGTTTGGTATGGCTATGGGGAACCCTTTATCGCCCCTTTTAAGTAACATTTACATGGAGTTTTTTGAGAAGAAACTTCTATCAAATATTTTACCTGCGAATGTTCTTTGGGTTTAGGTATGTCGATGACATATTTTGTGTATGGCCTTGTGTGAGGAGTGAAACAGATTTTTAATTAGATTAAATGCGCTGGTTCCCTCTATAAAGTTCACACTGAGGAGGAAATAGATTCAGTTTTGCCATTTTTAGATAAGTGTGCAGACAGGGTAACAGATTTAAATTTCGGTTTTTAGGAAACCTACAAATGTATGTTCTTACATCACTTTTACTCCAATCACCATTTGAAAGTTAAACTCTCTGTATTCTCTTCCATGTTTTTAAGAGCTTTAAGAATTTGTTGTCCTGAAATTTTTGTAGAAGACGAGATTACCAAGATTATGATATTGCTTTTTAAATTGAAGTATCCGGCATATTTTTTTTGTTGATGTTGCTTAAGAAAGGCTAAGAAAAACATTTTTTTATGCAGTAGACCATGTACAGGCTTTCGACCCTAGTAATTTGCTTGTTTTACCTTTTGACAAACAGGTTTCTTTCTTTGCAAAAATGTTTAAAGTTTTGTTTTTTAATGTTAACGTTGTTTTTAGTAACACTAAGTCTGTAAGAACAATTTTAATAAGGAACTCTCCAAATTTACAAACGGGTTGCATTTACGAAATTCCATGCAGAGATTGTGATAAAAAATATATTGGTCAAAGTGGCAAACTATGGCATCAAGATTAAATCAACATAAATATTGTGTACGTGTAGGAAGTACATCGAGTGCTCTCTTTTTACATATGAATAATTTTAATCACGCAATTAATTGGAACAATTCAAAGGAAATTTTATTTTGTAGAGACATTATTAAAAGAAATATTATAGAATCTAGTATAATAAAATATAAGTCATGTAGTGTTTTTAATATTAGCAACGGACAATATAAACTAGATAACTGGGCTTACGAAATGTATTGTTGACAACTTCGTAACTATGTAATTGACTGCTTAGTAGTTCCATTTCCATTTGTTGTTGTCCTTTAAGTGTAATTCTAGGCTGTGGACCATTTACTTCTTGACTAGGCTGTTTGATTGTTCTGTATTTACTTTTTTGTTTTTATGTTTACCTTTGATATTTCGAAGCTATTTTTCATTCTTTTATATATTGTACCTGATGATGGTGTGTCAAGAATACACGAAAAGCGCTAGGTACTGCTGTTTTTCATTTTTCCTGCTGGCTCTTGATATACAATCTTCACGTTGTTAACTTGTGATCGTATAACATTATGGATGCCAGGCGAATCTTCACCATATTTGCTACCTTCAAGATCCTACACCCTTCACTGGAGCCCTTCGTTGCTGATTTTTCCTCCTCTCTCATCAGAGCCCACAAGCTAAATTACAACAATTAATTTTCTACGTATGTGTTTGAGTGAGCATGTTATGCCAAAAAATCGTTTTTATTTTTCCAAGAAACATCGCGGCCTTTCCAGTAAACCATTCGAAGAATATGAACGCCTTATACTCCAAAAGTACATAGAAATAACGAAACTGGACGTGGAACATGCTTTCAGAATCCTGAGGTCAAATAGATATAGTTTAATCAAGCAATCCCTTGGAATGGCGACTCGATTGGGCGATTATTGTTATCATAAGTTACGAAGCCAGTGCCGACGTCTGAAGAATAAACTCGATCGTAAACTTAAACAGCTCATCAAGAACAGCGGTTGGACTAAAGATGCAAATCCCCAGTTTGTATGTAATTTATCGGATAAAGTGTTAGATGATGTAACAAGAACGGCTCTCGGTTATGGTATCAACTTCAGTGTTTGACGAGAAAGTGGACTGGGTAGGAATAGCTAAATTCATTTTTGTAATTTAGAAAAATTTGGATCGTTGTCTATTGAAGATTTCAACATCTGTAAGGGTTATTGTTATGGGGCATGTTCTTTTAAGTGCTATTCAATGTACCTGATAGGTTTTTAAAGGCGTACAGCAACCTTAAAAAAGATAAAACGTTACACATACGAAAGCTGATAAATCAAATGCTCTTGTGTTAATAAATAAAGATGATTATGTAAATAAAATGTTAGTTTTGTTAAGTGACCAAGAAACTTATACAGTACTGAACCATAATCCATTAGAGAAGGTTAATAGTAGTTTCAATAAAAAACTTAAAATTAAAAACATTGTTGAGGGGAAAAGATGATTTAATTAAGAAATTTTGTATTGTATGTGCATCCTTGCCCTATCTTTATGGACTTATTAAAAAACTCACAAACAAAATAACCCTGTACGACCTATTATTAGTTCTGTAGGGTCATCAAACTTATAATTTGTCAAAGTGGCTTGTCAGTGAATTGTCACCTCTTATAGGAAAAATTTCAGGATTTTCAGTAAAAAATAATTTGGATTTTGTAAAACCGTCTCAGAAGCTGTAACATTAATTACGAATTTAAAATGATTAGCTTTGATGTAGTTTCCCTTTTTACTAAAGTTCCAGTTGACGACCTGATAACATTTTTTTTTAGCTGATGAGTTGATTGGATAAATACGAATTTCTCTGCAAACTGACACCATTTTAGAGTTGCTGAAACTGTGTATTAAGGAATGTAAATTTACTTTCAATGGTAAATTCTATGAGCAGAGGTTTGGTATGGCTATGGGGAACCCAACCCTTTATCGCCCCTTTTAAGTAACATTTACATGGAGTTTTTTGAGAAGAAACTTCTATCAAAATATTTTACCTGCGAATGTTCTTTGGTTTAGGTATGTCGATGACATATTTTGTGTATGGCCTTTGTGGAGGATGTGAACAGATTTTAATTAGATTAAATGCGCTGGTTCCCTCTATAAAGTTCACACTTGAGGAGGAAATAGATTCAGTTTTGCCATTTTTAGATGTAAGTGCATAGACAGGGTAACAGATTTAAATTTTCGGTTTTTAGGAAACCTACAAATGTATGTTCTTACATTCACTTTTACTCCAATCACCATTTGAAAGTTAAACTCTCTGTATTCTCTCCAGTTTTTAAGAGCTTTAGAATTTGTTGTCCTGAGTTTTTAGAAGACGAGATTACCAAGATTTATGATATTGCTTTTAAATGAAGTATCCGGCATTTTTAGTTGATGTTGCTTTAAGAAAGGCTAAGAAAACATTTTATGCAGTAGACCATGTACAGGCTTTCGACCCTAGTAATTTGCTTGTTTTACCTTTTGACAACAGGTTTTTTTCTTTCTTTGCCAAAAAATGTTTAAAGTTTTTAATGTTAACGTTGTTTTTAGTAACACTAAGTCTGTAAGAACAATTTTAATAAGGAACTCTCCAAATTTACAAAACGGGTTGCATTTACGAAATTCCATGCAGAGATTGTGATAAAAAAAGAATATATTGGTCAAAGTGGCAAACTACTGGCATCAAGATTAAATCAACATAAATATTGTGTACGTGTAGGAAGTACATCGAGTGCTCTCTTTTACATATGAATAATAATCACGCAATTAATTGGGAACAATTCAAAGGAAATTTTATTTGTAGAGACATTATTTAAAAGAAATATTCTAGAATCTAGTATAATAAAATATAAGTCATGTAGTGTTTTTAATATTAGCAACGGACAATATAAACTAGATAACTGGCTTACGAAATGTATTGTTTTGACAATTCGTAACTATGTAATTGACTGCTTAAGTAGTTCCATTTCCATTTGTTGTTGTCCTTTAAGTGTAATTCAGGGGCTGTGGACCATTTACTTCTTGACTAGGCTGTTGATTGTTCTGTATTTTTACTTTTTTGTTTTTATGTTTACCTTTGATAGCGAAGCTTATTTTTCATTCTTTTATATATGTACCCTGATGAGGTGTGTCAAGAATACACGAAAGCGCTAGATACTGCTGTTTTTCATTTTTCCTGCTGGCTCTGATATACAATCTTCAACCGTGTTACTTGTGATCGTATACCATATATATATATATATAATATATATATATATATATATATATATATATATATATATATATATATATAATGTATATATATATATATAGATATATATATCTATATATATATATATATATATATATATATATATATATATATATATATATATATATATATATATATATATATTATATATATATATATATATATATATATATAAAAAGTTTATATATATATATATATATATCTATATATAGATATATATATATATATATATATATATATATATATATATATATATATATATAGCTGACAGTTGGATTATGTGTGATGTAATTATAAGGGTGTATCTTTGCTATAGATGTGAAGCTACTGGACAGTCTAACCATATCTCCAGATTTTATAAGGGATGGTTTTTAAGCTGGTCCCATTTTCATCTGGATATCCGGCCGG
>NC_087220.1:15983587-16001585 GCF_015104395.2 Macrobrachium nipponense | reverse complement strand
GATAACGAGAGTAACTGCGAAACCTTTCGACGTTTCCACGTCCTTTACTAAGCAGAACTGACATAACATGGGACAAAAGACAAAACAAGAAGATTCATATAACTGAAAGATAGGGATTATAAAGAGATTAGTACCTAGAATCCGACACACCTGGAAGAGAGTAACCTTCCCAAACAAGCATAAACAATGGGTGCGATTAAAAGTTTAAGATAACCATCTCAGATACAAGGACAAGACAATTTAAGAATTATAGGTGACAGCTGTTCAGAACTTTGGTAAACAAAACCATGTTCACAATACATATTCACAATAAATTCTAGCGATATCTTCTGTTCTGTCGTTGGGAAACGAATAAAAAGCATTACATCAAGTCAACACATTTATTGCAGTATCAAGTAAAGAACCATTTGCATATACAAACTGAGTACCTACACTTTACCACAAATGCTTTTTATTCCTCTCATTTAGCCTTTTTTTAAGAAAAGAGCAGCTAAACTATTTTCCAATTAAGAATACGGACTTTTTCCAGCTTTATTTTGCATTCTATCTTAACGCGACCTGTACAGTTTGAAATTTTACCTCCTTTGAATTCCCCCGTTGGAAGCCATGTCACCTATTCTAAGCATTTCGCCTAAGATTTTATTCCAATTCCCTTAACCGTTAATATCAGTTTTCTAATTACACAATAACCATTTTATGAACTTTCTCTTAAAAGTTTCAGCAATGTTAAAGGGAGTATGAGGACTCGTGTTATTCACACAATTTTGGCGACTAAATTTCATTTTTGCATCTCACGAACGATGTTAAATTTTACCCCGTCCTTTTTACATGTCTGGAAATTTTTCACCTTAGAAAACGACGGTTTTCTGTAAAGGAATTCTTGCTGGTCACGGACACGGATTTAAATCAGGGTTCACTAGAAACAATTCCTCAAAGCGACAAACCTTAAATGTGTATGAGCTGAGTTGTATGCTCGGATAAAACTGAAATATTTGCAAGACACGTGTTGTTTATTTTATATTTGTATCTAAAACAATATAGGTTTGCTCTAGCTAAATAATTTACACTTCTCTCCATGCCTGTTATATATGATAGCTTATCAATAAATATTTTCCACGTGACATTTTTATTCACTGCATGAAGTTTGTGTGTTTAAGCACCTGTCTCTGTGCGTACATTAAGCGAACATGAATTGAAAATAATTCTTACCCGTCAAAAAATGTCTGCAGTAACCACAGGACTAATTGAAATGACCGAAACACGATTAATAAGTAAGATAATTACCAAGGTTCATAAAACTCGTGTCATGATGAGTTATCGATATTAATGGATGCCCATGAATTAAGATACCGAATTCTATTATTAATAAATTAGTTGGAAAATAAGTAAATCTGTGATATTTTGCCATAGAGAGAGAGAGAGAGAGAGAGAGAGAGAGAGAGAGAGAGAGAGAGAGAGAGAGAGAGAGAGGAGAGAGAGAGAGAGAGAAGTATCTAAATAATTGAAGAAAGAAGAATTCATTAACATCGATAGTGTCTCTAGACCTACCGCAGAGGTTCGTGATACATTGCGACGAATTATAATTATGGTGCCTTGGAGTATGTGGCATCAGTGTTCACATCTGGAACTGTTGGAACAATATCTCTGAGATATTTTCCTCCAAAAGTCAGTTGATTTCATACGAAGATGAGACAGAGCAGTGCCAAACGAAGGTTCTCAACACTCCGGAGTAACCTGATAGACGTCAGTGGAAAACAGAAACCTCCAACAATGCTTTGAACATCTTGGGCACATCAAAACTCGCAGTTATTCCGTCTGGTTTTCCCTTCCAGTTCCGAGAACTTCAGTTTGCCTTAGATTTCCCCTGCCAGTCAAAGCGTTCGCAAATCAGACTTTGGGGGCTTCGGGTCTTCAGTTAAAGTGATCCAGGTATTTCCCATGTACCGTCGGGTATTACTGAAAATTTAAAGTAAGTTCAACCAATCTTTTTTTAAATTTACTCTTAGAGGAAAGACCGTTTGTACTGTTGATTCAAATATTTGAAATAATAGATTATCTTAAGTGAGAGAAGAGTAGCGAAGCTTCATTTCTCCTGCCATTAATTAAATGTGAGAAAAATGATAAACATACACATGATTAATAATAATGGGTAAATTCCATAGGAAGATAAGCACTATATACAAATTAGGTACCGTTTCATGAACAACATACTTTTCTTAGGATTTTATAGATACTAAAGACAACAAACATCAGCAATATGTTTTCCTCTGATAGGAATTCAGCTTTTTTTTTTCTTTGAGAATATAATACAAGCATGCAGCATTTTGCATAATTTGTAAGGGCACGAGATGCCTATAGGTGCGAGGATGTGCTTTTCAACACCACTGATAAACCTGTCTTGTCGCCACCTCAGCAAGAGATCAATTTGCAGTATATTTCATTCATGATGGTAGAGTTGAACTACAGATTAAACTGATATGATGTGAAAAGTATAAACTTAGAAACGATTTTTTCGTTTGTTTCATCAGAATTACAGATAAGTTCAAGTAGTTCCTCAGAGCACTTCCTTTATTATTTTGTCATAATCGTCTGGTCTCTTGTCCCACATGGCTGGACGTTTTTGAACTTCATCAAAGAAAATGTCGGTGCTAAAGCAACAGGTCTCCATTTTGATTAGGTTTATCTGGAATTTTAAAATGATAATTTATTCCCTCTCATCGGCTGTCAAGACTTTTACTCCTCATTTCTTTAAAACTACTTTCAGAATATGGAATCCCCATGTAGAGGAACTCCCTAAATATAGCCTAATTTCCGTTCTTGTCTCTGTCGAGACAAAGTTTAGGTGACTTTGGCTGTCTAATAATTTCCTTTTTTTTATTGTTTAAATGGGAAGATGAATTCATTCACAGAAAAGGCCTGGAATGGATTACAAATGACTCACACACACAGATATTGCTCCATCAGGAATACATACAGACACGCACACATGGGATATGTAGCAGAGACCGACGATACCATTCCATTTGTATATGAGACAGAGAAAGGGAATAACGAAAATATTGTTCCTCCTCTCTGTATTTTCCTTCTCTGCTCTCGTTATCTTGCCCCTAGGCGAAAGTTCTTGTCCCATGTGCATGTAACGAAGGCAATTAGGATGCTGAGCTCAGACAACATGAATCTTCATTACAATCTCCTTATTAGAGCTTGTCCCTGAGGGTCACCATGCTTGAGGGGAAAAGGGTTAGATTCCATTTGGATTCCTTTCAGTCGTCTCTTATTATGAATGGGAAATATGATATGAGGTTATTAGTTCTAATTAATGGTTCTTGATGAAGCGGTCTTCAATTTTATTTAAGGGTTATTTCATCTACCTGAAATATACGTTTAAATGATTTTCATACCTTTGTTTGTCTCTATTTAACAAAGCACCTTTGTTGGGAAAACTGTAATGACTTTGGTATAATTAATAGAAGACATCGCTGATATTAACAAAAGAACTTTGTTATTATTGATGATCTTAATTATGTCAATTTCATTTAACAGTATATGAATATAAATATAGTAATAAACTATTATGAATAAATAACTAAAGTGAAAACAATAATAAAAAAAACATGAAAAAGTAAACGATATTGTATGTTTTTGCTACAGGTGATGTTTGATTAGGATTCTGCACTATATAAATAAATAGTTTTTATAATTTTTTCCAGTTTAACAGAAATTATTGTCGAAAATAAGGTAAATGTGCTACTTCATTACTATCTAAGTTGATAATGACCAAGAATCCCCTCAGTAGTTCATGAAAAAATTGCTCGCTAGTAGGTAAATCGTCCATGGGCATAATGTCCTGAAGGCAAAGTAACCGGTAGACACATTGTCCGTAGGTAAACTGTCCAGGTACACACACACACAAACACACACACACACACACACCCACACACACACACACATATAATATATATATATTATATATATATATATATATATATATATATATATATATATATATATACATATGTGGGTGTGGGTGTGTGTGTGTGTGTGTGTACCCGGGACAGTTTACCTACGGACAATGTGTCTACCGGTTACTTTGCCTACAGGACATTATGCTCATGGACGATTTACCTACGCGAGCAATTGTTTCATGAACTACTGAGGGGATTCTTGGTCATTATCAACTTAGATAGTAATGTATATATATATATATATATATATATATATATATATATATATATATATATATATATATATATATATACATATGTAGGTGTGTGTGTGTGTGTGTGTGTGTGTGTGTGTGTATATACTCTCGCATACCATCTTTGATCACGTTGGGTCCAAGGGCTGAAATATCAATTGATGGACTAGATCAATGACTTGGCTCAATTTGGGTACCTTAGCAACAGGATAACTTAATCACTGATTGCGTAGGATCAATGAAGAAGCGAGACAGAACAGAAAGTAGTCTTTTGAGTAATGTGAAAAATATACCAGATACCGAAGATATGGCTTAAAAGAAAACACGATGCATCCCTTAAATTAATTATAAGTTCACTAAAATTCAAGGGATATTACAGGGGCTTTTATGGAACCCCGTGGCACTGTAGGCTATGTTAAACAAGGTTACAAAGACTGACTGTGTCACGCCAGTTACGAGTGTGATAACTAATTATTTCGTCTAATCCTAAAAGTTAACACTTAGAGCAGTGGGTCTGATACTGAAAAGAAAAAAAAAACACTCAAAATAATAGCATCTTTGATCACTTAATTGGTACGTAGCTTTGAAACTGTTTCTGTCTAAACACCATTTAATGACACAGCTAGACACAACAGCACTGACGTACAATCTGATGTCAGTGGACTTTGACATTCATTGTAGTGTGAGCCACAGAGGATGATGACTGATGAAGCTGGTATCTTCTCACTGCCTATGCACATGTTCTCAAATGGTATACTGCCGTGTTAACTTTCATAAATCCAAGAACCCCATAAGGGATTCCTTTGACGTGGATTCATGTAGAGCTATTGTATTCAAAGCGTCTTGAGGATAGTTTTTAGCTTCTAAGGCATGTTAAGTGGAACGAAACTATGCCGGACTTATTTTGACTCTAATCTGATTTATGATGACATTAAGGGTTTAACCACGAGACGCCTTGGCATCTATGATTTACTTGACAGCGTGACGAATTAGACTTAATTTCCCTGCCACTCCTATCTTAAGCAAAAAAATAGCCTAAAGAAAAACACCTGGATGTTCTATACTAAAAAACAAACCATATGTTTGCATTCTCACTTTACATATTCTCTTGTCAAGCAATTCTGCAGCAACTAGTGAAATAATTTCTATATTTCTATATGGAAAACTGGATAATAAATGTAAATTATATTCATACAAAGGAATCTTAGTTTGCAATTTCATCTTGAATATTGTCATCGAGACGAGTACGGACAACCAATTCTTGGGTTTCATAGTCATCTAACATAAATATTGAACTATATTTTAGGAAAGTGAAGACAGAATATTCCACAAGCTTTTCTACTCTATAAAAATCAGTCCACCCTTGCAGTTGAATAATGACTATGTTTTGCCTTTTTACCTGATACATCAAAGAGAGGCAAAGTTTTGATGAAATACCAATCACTTGTTAATTAAAATATAATACAGTTTATTGGTATCACTCGAGCAGCAGTAGAACTGCATTTGTTCCGATGATGACTGACACCTGAGCCAATGGAAAATTTCCTAATGCATGAATGCTGAAATATACTTCCCTGATCGTTTCTTTGTTTCCTCTCCTTTCGAAATCGAAAACGTCTCTTGCAGTGCGATAGTATAATATTTTCGTCCTACATTTCGAAATCTTGAAGAGAGGCCCAAGTTCTAATGAAATGCCAGTCACTCCATAACAGGGGTATTATTGATTTCCATCACTAGAACGGCAGTAAATAAATGGCGCCTATGACACTGAAGATTACATTTCTTCTTTCTGTCTTTGTAAATCTTGTTTGTCCTGGAGCCGGAGCTGTGGTAAGCATTATTTTTCTTTTATACACATTTTATAACATTCATATTCATTTTCTGATGATGTTCATCCTGGAAAAAGAGCAGAAAACACCTGTAAAGGAAATGAGTAAAAAATTACTCTGAGTTTGGATTTGGGATAAATTAGGAATGGTTCACCAATTTAGATGTCATCACTGCGATGTTAGAATTCTCTCTCTCTCTCTCTCTCTCTCTCTCTCTCTCTCTCTCTCTCTCTCTCTCTCTCTCTCTCTCTTTGCATTTCCCCCGATCAGTCTGAACCTTTTGTCCTTGTTGCATGATCACGCTTCATCTTGATTCCATTTCATCTTTGTCTTTGAGCCAACACTGAGGAGTTTGTTGTTGTTGGAGTGGTGTTGGTTTATGTGACCTGAAACAGCTCACCTTACATTTTCATCTATTTATGATTAATTTGCTAATTTGTTTCGTTATTTTCTAATAACTTATCTCTCCTTTCTGCATTTCCTATTACCTTCTGTTACTTCTTTCTAATGAAGACCATATTCCTTAGAAGCCTGACTTTCATTCAACCCTTTGTGGGCTTATTCAGTATAAATAGGGTTCATGTTTTTATTATTAATAGTAATAACAGTAGTAGCAATAACAAAAATCAGTAGAAATGATGATGATTCATTACCATTTTACAATAATAAGCATGTAGTGATCAAAGATATGTATTGTCCAGGATGCTTTATATTTCTTTCTGTAAAAGGAAACTAATGAGATTGCTATTTGTCTTTCCGTCTTCACTTTTTCTGTCCACCCTCAGATCTTAAAGACTACTGAGGCTAGAGGGCTGCAAATTGACACGTTCATTATCCAGCCTCCAATCATCAAACATACCAAATTGCAGCCTTCTAGCCTCAATAGGCTTTATTTTATTTAAGGTTAAATTTGGCCATAGTCGTACTTCTGGCAGCACTATAGGGACCAACAACATAGGTCACCACCGAACCGCGGCTAAGAGTTTTATGAGCCGTGGCTTACGTCAACACAGGACAGAAAACTCGATTGCGCCCAAGAAATTTCGACGTATGTTTTACTTGTCTTTATGATGATCACAACATATCGATTAAAAATGACGGTAATCTTGCCCGGAAAGGCAAAGGATGCAATCATTCTAGTCAGTTAATGGCAAAGCCGGAAGAAAAACGAATATATGAAGCAATTATGCCTCTAAAAAAATTAATCTTTATTTATCACTTTTAAGAAGAACATGATATTTTGTTTCACCAACCATTTCTTCAAGGCATCCTTTAGCATATTAAACATCGTAGTTATTTTTTTCTCTCCTTGCCTTTTAAAGTGGTTTCCACAGTTAATATTTAGAAGAGAATAGAGGAGACAGCTGAGTATACGTTAAAATATTTTTATCTTATATAAAATCAGATTACTTAAAATATTATTTTATTTTCCTATTCTGTCAATATTTCTCTCCATCGCTTTTTCCGCAAAACTTCATTTTCTATACAAAAGGAGAAAAATGTTACCCATCAATTTCTTCATTCGTTCCGCTTTAATTGCTAAGACAATGTCGTATACTTGTAGCATATAATACTGCCGTTTTATTTTTTCTTTTCATATATGCCATATACTTACCTTACAAACCTTCATTATTTTCCCTTTTCAGTTCTTAAAGATTCTCATGATTATGAGTACATTGTACAATCTCTAGCCATGTGAAAAGTTCTCATTCCATCGCCGTTAGGTTGCACTTGAAGAAGTTTTGCTCTTTCACTAAATATCACGCGATAGAGGCCCTATGTGGGGAAGAACAAAAAGAAACGAGAAATTGATTTTCTCTTCGGGAGACTGTGCATCCAGTGCCCATTTAGAAAAGCTTAGATGGCGACATGTTTTGAAAACGACAATGTTTGTTGTCTATCTCAGGGCAAAAGTCCTTAGAATCAGTAAATGGGAAGTAATCAGCGAGTACTGAATATTCTGTGTATGAATCTTTTTTTGATATCTTCTTACAAAACTCTATTCAGAAATCTTTCTCAGGGAATCGACGGCAATTTCCTCTGTCCTTCTCTGACTTTGTTTCGATTTTCCTTTTCAAGTCTTCATTTTGATTACTAGTAGGGAAGTAGAAGACTTGTGCCACTCCATTCCAAGTTTTACACCACCGGTAATCATTATCTTCATTTTTCGTCTCTGATCTCCTTTTGATCGTATTATTACCTCTGCTATTATAAACAATTTTGCAAGGAATTACCGTATTACATTTCGAACGAAGGAATAAATGTGCAAAATTGTCAACCTCTCTGAATCAGTCTGACGGATTGCTGAGAGTTGGGGGTTTCCATGAAATAAGCTGCCGATTTTTTTTTTTTATCTGGAATAATTCGATCTAATATTGCAGTTACATTATTCTCGTACTTGACCTAATTGGTAGTTACATCTGCCCTGGCAGTCTTCTTGACTTGCTCAGTTACAGTCTTATACGGACACTGAACAAGCTGAAATATTCATAAATAAAAGATCTAAAAGGTAAAATTTGTTCTATACAACTATCACCTTTGCCAGTTTTGTAGTTGAATCTCTACACTTTAAAGTCACTCACTCTATGAAATAAGTTTCCAAAATGAAATCGGGATCCAAATACATAAAGCAATAATTTCCCCAGAATGCATAGAAAATGAATCATCGTTTTTGCCAGTTTTATGGACGTTAATGCATTTTAATCCCTCTTGGTCTACATCTACTTTGACAGAATTAACATCAAATAAAAATGTATAAAAGTTCAAATATGCTTGTATTAAAACGCACTACTAAGAAACAAGTTACTTTTTGAGACACCAAGGATGTTTTTACAACTAGTCATGTCTTCAAAAATAAAAGCATGGGGGCCAAACATGGAAGGAAATGCTGTAGGAAATAAATAATATGTTTCTTTTCTTCTAGAATTTCCTTCCATGTTTGGGACCCACTCTTTTATTTTTAGACATTATTAATTGTAAGAAAACCCTGGTGACTCTCAAACAATATTTCTATTTGACTTTTTAGTGTGTTTTAATAAAAACATGGTTGAAATTTAATTTTAAGGTTCAAAGAGACTTGAATATCACATTTTTATTATTTTATTTCACGACTATCTTAAGCTGCTCTTTTTATCATCAGCTCCTTTCCCGCCGGTCTATAATTAATTATTCCTAGCTTAGTCTATTTTCTATTTTGAAATACTTCTCATTTACTCATTTTAACCACAAGAGCTTTTTTCTTCGTCACGTCTCCTTTTCAGAGAACAAAATTTTCATTCTTTCCGGATGCTTGCTTCTTACTTCTCATACATTCTTTTTTTTTTTCTCTCTCTCTCTCCCTTTTTCCTAAGAAACTTTACAACCTCCATTTATCTTTTTACTTCACATTCCTCGATAATTTCATTTGTGTACTGGTCCCTGACTCTCATACATCTCTAGTTTTTTTTTATTTTTTTCTTATTCTTTCTGTATCTTCCCCAATGTTTCTGTTCTTTAACAACTCGTCGTTTTTTATCAGCTGAATTTATTACAGTTTATCATCCTTTTTCATAGTTTTGTTTATTTTTTATTAAGAAATTTCCCCATTCATCTCTCCTCCCTATCTGAATCTTCACATTCTTGCCACACTAATGTCTCACCTGCTTTCTTTTGCATTTCTCTTTCTCTTTTCATATTACTATAAACATACATTTTATATTATGTCTTTGGTTTTCTTTTCTTTTAGCACGCCCAAATTACTAGAAAAACCCGATGTATCTCTAACCTTTTATTCATAAACTCGGCCAACTGAGTCTCAGATTTTTTTCCCGTATCTTACAGAGTTCGTTTATGTAATTTCTACTCTCCTTCTGATTCTTCCACATTATTTTGAATCAAAGTGTATTCAAAACTGAAAAATACATTTTAAACGTTTGAAATAAGTTGTTGTTGTCGTACGAATAATGACTATATTAAGCGTATGAGAACAGTAACAAAATAATAATATTAGTTACAGATTTTATCGCTTTGATTTAATGTCTAATACAGGAGTGAGAGCCAAAGTAATCCGATAATTTAGGTACATTGAATTCACCTAAAATTCCTTGAGAAAAGAAAGCTGAAGAGGTTATTTAGCTTTTACGAACATAATTCTGGTTAATATAGCCTTCAAGCATAATATGCTGGATACTCTTATTGCAGTGAGGAAATAGAAAAAGTATATGATTTCATCATTTATATTCTTATGCATGTATTTGATGAAAAGGGCTTTTATGCCATTTCGTAATATACTGTGTCATAGCAATTTAAATCTCCGATCTATGCAATGGTTCAGTTCATCAGTGGGTGGAAGACATTATTCATTTATTTCTCATTTATGAGCCAAAGCCTGCGGTGTTGGGTATGGCCCCCCCCAAAAAAAAGAAATATATATATATATATATATATATATATATATATATATATATATATATATATATATATATATATATATATATATATATATATATTAATCATTGAGAAGTCATGGTGACATTATGACTATTGCAAATGTCTTTTTCTAGGAAATATGACACGTAGATTCAGTTTATACATCTGCCGTCAAAGCTGAAAGTGTTGAAAGCATCATCATATTAGTATGAAGGGATTCTTTCATAACGTTCAATAGAACACAGAGGATTCAGACAATGTTAGCAGGTCCTTCGCTGTACAATTAAGAAATCCTTTGATGTAATTCAAGAAGTGGCTAATAAATGTATGAAATGATTATCACTCTCATGTGCATACTTTTAAACTTCAATAGATCCATTGGTTAAAAACCCACGCACCTGAATTCTCTAGGTCCTTAATTAAATATCAAGAGTGCCGGAGGCGTTGGGGTACCCGACCCATACACACGCACACACACACACACACACGCGCGCGCGCAACACACACACACACACACACACACACACACACACACATATATATATATATATAATATATATATATATATATATATATATATATATAATATATATATATAATATATATATATATATATATTATATATATATATATATATATATATATATATATTATATATATATATATATATATATATATATATATTATATAATATATATATATATATAATATATAATATATATATCTATATATTATATATATATATATATATATATATATATATATATATATATATATATATATATATATATATATATATATATATTCCTTCTTCTTTCCAACCGATATCTCTACATTAAGAGGTCGATTGCTCGTTACTCCTTCTCCACTGCCTTCTATCAAAGGCATCATCCTCCACCAGACTTCTTCTCTCCATATCTTCCTTCACTTTATCTCGCCCTCTAATTATGTGTTTCCCTCTCTTCTTCTTCTAACAGGTTCCTCCAGAGCCCTCTTCATTCCCTCCTCGTCATCCATCTTCAGCATCCCTATTTCTGGTCTCTCAAACTTTACTTCATCTTTTCTACTTAGAACCTATTTCTCTGATCCATACTTTAACACTGATCTTATAACTATGCTATAGATTTTGATTTTAAGCTTGATTGACATTTTCTGTTCAAACACTACTCAGCTACCTTTCTCTTTCCATCATGGAGCTCTTATTCTACTGTCAACTTCAGCCGCGTATAATCCCTCTTGGCTTAAAGTAGATTTTAAGTATTTAAAATTTCCACCTGTTTTATAATCGAACCATTTATTTCTTGTATTACTAGTCTGCCTCTATCTTTCCTACTGCCAACCAAATCAGCTGTTTTATTCACGTGTACCTTCAAGCTATCCGGAGCGACTACATATCCGCGGAGGATCGATTTTCGTGGGGAAAAATCTGAAATTAAGTAACTACATGTATACTGCATATTTGGAACTGAGAATGGGAACATTACGATTGTTAATAACAACGATTTTGTAGTTGACCCAGTAAAAATAGACCATAGGAAAACATCAAACGGTAAAGGGGGACCCAGTGGGAAACCGGGGTTTTTGGGCGGGGGGAAACGGCCTCGGACTTTTATGGCGTCCGAAACTCTAGATTTGTTCGAACACGTGCTTCGTTACTGGCTTCGAACTAAATGTTTATGTGTGATGTCATTAAGGCCGTGGAGGAACGGCGCTACGCGCCTTATCCGCATATTTAAATATTCTTGGCAAGCTCATAAGTTCTGGCAAGAGGTAATGTTTCGCTGCGTGCAATAGCCTCAGGGGTTACAGAGAATTAGCCACAGTATATACAAAAGGACACGGCTAGCCTAGGCTATAAATCCCCTCATAACTATAACATTAAACAACTTACTCGTTACCATAGACTGACCTACCACTTTACATACAAATGGCGGCATCATGCATGTTCCTAAGTGCCCACCATCGGGCTGATAGATCTGTTCGAACACGTGCTTCAGTACTGGCTTCGAACTAACCTAAACACTAGTTTAGGATAAAAAAAAATAATATACAACTTACCTTATTCAAATTTCAAAGTCGCTGCTTACAACACACTGTGGGGTTTTCTTAGTGAAACAAAATATTAATATAATGATTGTTTCTAGGGACAAACGCGACTTTTCAAAGAATGACCCGTGCCACACTGATACCTTCTTCCCCACTTGCTGTTTGTACAGCGCCACATGTATATGGGCTGGCCTGTGGCCTTGCTTGTCCCATCTTTCATGAACCGTCGGTTTCCTATGTTGCACATTGTACATAACCCTGAATAGTACCCAAGTAAATCTTCTCCAAACAACCACTTCATAAATTCGTTGGTGTTGCGTAGAAACTCGATCACAATACTAATATACAAATGAGTATAGTTATCGAACTTGTCTGCTGTTACACTTTTAGGGAATAATATTCAGTGTGTTCTATCCATGACGGCGGTGAACCACGGAAAGAACGAATTCTGTGAGAGAAGGTATGGGTGTATGAATCATATTCATGGGACGCGTTTTTATTGGTCGATAGCAAATTAATCCATGTCCCTTGGGAATGACCTGGGTCAACCTGATACAGGATTGGTTTGATTTAAAATTCCCACGGTGGGGGTGGTGCTACGTACAGTGCCTGATTGCGGCCATCTCAAGAACTACGGGAACTCTGACCTCCGTGTCACCGTTCACATCAACTGGGTACTTAGAAAAAGTTACTTTTCACGGGAAATGTCGGCTTATGGCAAATTGCCGTAAATTGGTCGGATAAGTGACTTTTCGGGTATATTTTGGAATTCTGGACAACTTTAATTCTATGCATTTTTTTATTTAGGATCATATTTTAGGAGCTGTAGGATCTGTTCGCAGATTTAAAATTCCCGCAATGGGGGCGGTGCGACGTACTGCACCTGACTGCGGCCATTTCAAGAACTACGAGAACTCCGACCTCCATGTCACCGTTCACATCAACTGGGTACTTAGAAAAAAGTTATGTTTCACGGGAAATATTGGCTGATGGCAAATTGCCGTAAATTGGTCGGAAAAGTGACTTTTCGTGTATATTTTGGAATTCTGGACAACTTCTTTATTCTATGCATTTTGTTATTTGGGGTCATGGTTTTGGAGGTGTAGGATCTGTCCGCAGATATGCAAACTTCCCAGCTATCCCTCTCTATAGACTCCTGTCATTCTCCAACCCTTCTCTGTGGGACTTCCTCATTCTTGGCAGTAATCACCAAAACAACTAATACAGCTCTTCATTCCTGATCTCTTCCCTTAACATATTCATGACCAGCACAAACAAAAATGGGCTTAGTGCTGACCCCTGGTGTAATCTAACACTAACTTCAAAGTTTTGTGTTTTCCCAACTGTTGTTATTAGTTTTGTGCTCGTTCTTTGATGTATCATCTTGACCAGCCTAACCAGCTTTTCTGGAATTTTCTTCTTCCTCATGCACCAAAACATTACTTCTCTTGGAATTCTATCATGGACTTCCTCCAGGTTTATAAATGCACAATAGAGCTCCTGATTTCCCTCTAGCCTCTTGTCCTATAGTTGTCTTTCTATGAAATTGGCATCCACAGTCCTCTTTCCTCCCATGAGTCCATCTGCTTATTCCCGATCTTTACAATCCCAATTAACCTCTCATCCAGTATCCTCTCTAAAACTTTCAATTCATGCTCTTTTACTTTAATCCCCTGTAGTTACCACAATCCATGATATCTGCTGATATATATATTATATATATATATATATATATATATATATATATATATATATATATATATATATATATATATATATATATATATATATATATATATATATATATATATATATATATATATATATGTATATATATATATATATATATATATATATATATATATATATATATATATATATATATATATATATATATACACACCATGAGACTCTGCTCCTAGTCCATTGGCCTTCCTTCTTATTTCCGTATAGTTTTTAATAACCCTGCATCCATTCTCCTCTCTGTACCTAGTAATTTGATTGTTTCACTTTGGAAAGCTGATGGACCTGGTGCTTTACCATTTATTTTACTTAATGTGTGCTTCACTTCTGTATCTTGTATTCTCCCTCACTGGTGCCTCAACCCTCTGTGCTTCCCCTATCTTCTTTCTTATTTTCCATATTTAAAAGTTTTCAAAATACTACCTCCATTTCTTCTTAATGACTTCATCCCTATACAATATATTTCCATCTCTAACCTTGATGACTCCCAATTTACCCAAAACCTTTCTCTACCTTTTCGTCAAGTTTGAAATCTCATAGATATCCTTTTCTCCTTCTCTTGTTCCTAGCGTTTCAGTCAACTGCTCTGCCACCATTCAGTAGCCATACCTATCCTTATTCTCAAATCTCTTTCCTCTTCTCTGTACATTTCCTCTGCACCTTGTTCATGCCTTCCATTCCAGTCCTTAAAAAACGTTTTGAATTTGTTTTAATTGACTCGTGTAATCTATCTAATATTTATCTCTCTATCTATCTATTTATACGCACACACACACACACACACACACACACATATCTATATATATATATATATATATATATATATATAATATATATATATATATATATATATATATATATATATATGTGTGTGGTGTGTGTGTGTGTGTGCGTATAAATAGATAGACAGATAAATATTAGATAGATTACACGAGTCAATTTTTAAGATTGTTGGAATACATTTTGCAAGGAGGGAACGAACAGTTTTCATTACAAATATATATATATATTTAGATAATATATCAGATATATATAGATATATATATATAGATATATATATAATTGTAAATTCTTCCTTTTTCAGTAATATCGTCTTTTTACTGTAAATTTTATTCGTATTAACTTTCGTCCCTCCAGGCAAGACCATTTTTAAGAGTGTTAGAATACATTTAAGGAGGGATCGAAACAGTTCATTACCAATTAGATTATATATAGATATATATATATAAGATATATATATATATATATATATAATTATATATAATCTATATATATCTATATATATAATATATCTATAATGAACTGTTCGTTCCCACCTTGAAAATGTATTCTAACAATCTTAAAAATTGACTCGTGTAATCTATCTAATATTTTTATCTGTCTATCTATTTATACTCACACACACACACATATCCCTTCCTAGACCTACCAGTAACTTCAATGTAAATATAGTTCATTTAAGAGGAATTCCAGAGTTTATGTAAATTCTTCCTTTTTCAGTAATATCGGCTTTTTACTGTAAATTTTATTCGTATTAACTCTCGTCCCTCCTGGCAAGACCATTTTTAAGAGTGTTAGAATACATTTTCAAGGAGGGAACGAATAGTTCATTAATATATATATATATATATATATATATATATATATATATATATATATATATATATATATATATATATATATATATATATTATATATATTATATATATCTATATATATTATATATATATATATATATATATATATATATATATAATATATAATATATATATATAATATATACTATATATATATATATATATATATATATAATTATATATATATATATATATATATATTATATATATATATATATATAATATATATATATATATAGTAATTATATATATATATATATATATATAATAATATATATATTATAATATATTCACTTCTACCTTCAAGCTATCCGGAGCGACTACATATCCGCGGAGGATCGATTTTCGTGGGGAAAAATCTGAAATTAAGTAACTACATGTATACTGCATATTTGGAACTGAGAATGGGAACATTATAATTGTTAATAACAACGATTTTGTAGTTGACCCAGTAAAAATAGACCATAGGAAAACATCAAACGGTAAAAGGGGGACCCAGTGGAAACCGGGGTTTTGGAGGGGCGGGGGGAAACGGCCTCGGACTTTTACGGCGTCCGAAACTCTAGATTTGTTCGAACACGTGCTTCGTTACTGGCTTCGAACTAAATGTTTATGTGTGATGTCATTAAGGCCGTGGAGGAACGGCGCTACGCACCTTATCCGCATATTTAAATATTCTTGGCAAGCTCATAAGTTCTGGCAAGACGGTTAATGTTTGCTTGCTGCGATGCAATAGCCTCAGGGGGGTTACAGAGAATTAGCCACAGTATATACAAAAGGACACGGCTAGCCTAGGCTATAAATCCCCTCATAACTATAACATTAAACAACTTACTCGTTACCATAGACTGACCTACCACTTTACATACAAATGGCATGGCATCATGCATGTTCCTAAGTGCCCACCATCGGGCTGATAGATCTGTTCGAACACGTGCTTCAGTACTGGCTTCGAACTAACCTAAACACTAGTTTAGGATAAAAAAAAATAATATACAACTTACCTTATTCAAATTTCAAAGTCGCTGCTTACAACACACTGTGGGGTTTTCTTAGTGAAACAAAATATTAATATAATGATTGTTTCTAGGGACAAACGCGACTTTTCAAAGAATGACCCGTGCCACACTGATACCTTCTTCCCCCACTTGCTGTTTGTACAGCGCCACATGTATATGGGCGGGGCCTGTGGTGCCTTGCTTGTCCCATCTTTCATGAACCGTCGGTTTCCTATGTTGCACATTGTACATAACCCTGAATAGTACCCAAGTAAATCTTCTCCAAACAACCACTTCATAAATTCGTTGGTGTTGCGTAGAAACTCGATCACAATACTAATATACAAATGAGTATAGTTATCGAACTTGTCTGCTGTTACACTTTTAGGGAATAATATTCAGTGTGTTCTATCCATGACGGCGGTGAACCACGGAAAGAACGAATTCTGTGAGAGAAGGTATGGGTGTATGAATCATATTCATGGGACGCGTTTTTATTGGTCGATAGCAAATTAATCCATGTCCCTTGGGAATGACCTGGGTCAACCTGATACAGGATTGGTTTGATTTAAAATTCCCACGGTGGGGGTGGTGCTACGTACAGTGCCTGATTGCGGCCATCTCAAGAACTACGGGAACTCTGACCTCCGTGTCACCGTTCACATCAACTGGGTACTTAGAAAAAGTTACGTTTCACGGGAAATATTGGCTTATGGCAAATTGCCGTAAATTGGTCGGATAAAGTGACTTTTCGGGTATATTTTTGGAATTCTGGACAACTTTAATTCTATGCATTTTTTTATTTAGGATCATATTTTAGGAGCTGTAGGATCTGTTCGCAGATTTAAAATTCCTGCAATGGGGGCAGTGCGACGTACTGCACCTGACTGCGGCCATTTCAAGAACTACGAGAACTCCGACCTCCATGTCACCGTTCACATCAACTGGGTACTTAGAAAAAGTTATGTTTAACAGGAAATATCGGCTGATGGCAAATTGCCGTAAATTGGTCGGAAAAGTGACTTTTCGTGTATATTTTGGAATTCTGGACAACTTTTATTCTATGCATTTTGTTATTTGGGGTCATGGTTTTGGAGGTGTAGGATCTGTCCGTGGGTAAGTAAACTACCTAGCTTTCCC
>NC_087220.1:15941087-15978587 GCF_015104395.2 Macrobrachium nipponense | reverse complement strand
AGTTCCTTGACCTGTGGTGTGCTTCCCCTACCTTCATTGTATAGTTGGGTTTAGAGAAACCTCCGCCTGTTTAATATACATATATATATATATATATATATATATATATATATATATATATATATATATATATATATATATATATATATATATATATAAAGTCATATCACATTTCCGTGATTCATATACATATATCGAGCTACAATGTCCTTTAATATCTAATTCGCTCTACCTCGGAATTAATATATTTTCATATATGCTTAACCGAAGGGGAATTTATTCTCGATAATAGATTTGCCTGGACCAGGGCGCGAACGTATGGATCCTTTCAAACCCAGGAACGTCAGTGAAGCTTTACCTACTACACCACCGCGGTGGTGTAGTAGGTAAAGCTTCACTGACGTTCCTGGGTTTGAAAGGATCCATAGGTTCGCGCCCTGGTCCAGGCAAATCTATTATCGAGAAAAAATTCCCCTTCGGTTAAGCATATATGAAAATATATTAATTCGAGGTAGAGCGAATTAGATATTAAAGGACATTGTAGATCGATATATATATATATATATATATATATATATATATATATATATATATATATATATATATATATATATATATATATATATAATATATATATATATATATATATATATATATATATATATATATATATATATATATATATATATATATATATATATATATATATAATATATATATATATATATATATATATATATATATATATATATATATATATATATATATATATATATATATATAGTAACAAGCGAATAAAAAAAAAAAGCGCGAAGAACTCGAGAAGTTAAGAAAACATTGTGGCTATTACCATTACATATGTTATATGTCATGTGATAGCGTATGAAAACATATTCTTCCAAGGCCACTGGAAAAATAAAACAAAGAGCTTTCGTGTTACTTCCAATATATTTTCTAGTTACAGTGTTACAGGGAGTAATTAACAAAATAAACATGAAAGTTAGAGAAACTACGCAAAAACTATTCGAAATTATGGGAAGATGTTACAAACAGTACAGGTGTTATAAAGAAACAAAAAAGGCGTCCTTGTTTCCTTTAAAAAACCTCTTGGTCAAAAATACTTCATAAGACGCTTCAGACCATCCTGATGATATTCTTTACTTTCAAAGAATACCAGGAGCAAGTTTCGTTGAAAAGTTACTCTTCTATGAAAGGTAACTCTCCTCATAGGAAAGAAGATGTGATAAATTTCAATAATTCTTCTGTTTTTTATATAGAGAAAAGGAAAACAGATTTTTTCTAATTAATTTCAAACCTGTGGTAAACAATAACTGTATCTCGGGTCATGCCTGTTCTTTTTCAATCTTCCCTTTTACCCTAAAAGCTAGAGCAAGTACATGGAAGTCCATCAAGGGCAGCGGACAATGAAAGATGCAATTGTATTGTCCGTCACCATTTGTCAAAGTTCAGAAACTTGTTTGGTTGGTTAAGCGTCTCACGGAGGACAATTTTTTTTTTTTTTTCTTTGATTCTTTTTGTTTATACCTCACTTACTCTTTCCGCTCATGACTTGAGTTAACCTTGCCCATGGGAGGTGTTTAGTAAGGATTAAGTGTAAATATTACAGTATTTGATGATAAAATATGTTAAATGTTAAATGTAAGAGAGAGAGAGCAAAGGTATATAAAGAATAAAATGAAATGAGATTGAAAGTAAATTATGACAATATGTTACGCTGCAGTTTCACAAATTACAACTAAAATATTTAAAACAAGACAATAATCAGAGGTATAAAAAATAAGTGGACATGAAAGTTCGACCTTTCATCATACAAAACTTTTGTGCCAGACTAAACTAAAATTTCAGAACAGGAAGCTGCCTGCATTAAACTATACTATAAGAGGAACTTGATAATAAAATCAATAATTTTTCTGAGAGGGCCAAAAATCTTTCCCTTTCGCATAATGGCAAAACTTTCTCATACTTAATCTTGACAAATGGTAAGAATGCAACGAGCAATAATTTTTTTTACCGGGAATGACGAAGAATAATATCTATTTCCTTTATTAGATCTTTCTGATAAGGGCCACGTGTTTCAACTTTTGTAATTTCCCTTGGGCATGATAATATTATTTGTCAATATTCCACAGTCTAGCCCTGGCAGAGAAGGCCATAATACGGAGACTGTTATGCGATATGTATTTCTCTTCACATACCGGTCTAGATCTTTATGAGAGTGATGGATTTTTCTTTCCTAGCACGAAAAGTATTCCAACAATTCTATGACGCTCTGTTTTGAAAGTTCTGCAAATACACTTCAGTCAGTGCCCGCACATACTAAACGTTGCTTATTTGCGAGTAAAATTATAATTTTCTAATCTCATTATTTCACACAGTTCTTATTTAATGTTCTTGATAAGTTTCTATTTTATGCAAGGGTATTCCAACAAACATTTACAGAAATGAATGCTTTTTATAGATAGTTTGAATGTCATTGACAATGAAGCAGGTAGAACGCACAGTTAACTCATGTTCTTTGCCAAGTTATAAATTGGACTAAATATTATGTAAAAAAATAAGATAAGGGTGAGTTGCATATTTTTCCAATATTTCTTTATATCATTGCAGAACAAGAAGTATCAATGTGATTTAAGAAATAAATATTAGTAAAAAAAATATTTTCCTAATAACTTGCTTCCAAGTTTATTTAAATTCTAAGAAAAAACAATTGTTAGTTTTAACTAAGAAATTTTACATTTTGCATTTAATTTTATTTTACTCTTAGTTTTTTTGATCAGTTATAAACCAAATCTATACCAACCCCTACTGATATCTTCACTAGGATAAAAAAAATCAATAAATAAATAAAAAAACTGCGTTAAAAAGAATTTCTCAGAGAATTAGCTTTCCTTCATATGCTGGAAAACAATGTACTTGTTTGTGGTTTGTGGAATGAATACAGAGGCTATGTGGGCATGATTTCTAGAGTAATAATTTCATAGATTAGAGCTTAAAAGCAGGAGAAATAAAGAAACAATTCATCTGTAATCGTTTAAAATATCTGTTGCTCTGAGACGTGGGTAAAGTTTGTTTAATATAAGTTCTTGTAAGAAAAAGTGGCCATCCCTTTGGAAAATGTGTAGAAGAGTGCAATAAAACATTACGTCTCTTTCTCTAAAGATAGTTTTGTAACATGCTATCTGTATATATTATAGGAATCATCATTTATTTTTCTTAATATCATTTGATGTTTAGTCGAGGAGGGCTAAGAAATACAGTGATGAAACACTGGCTCTATTAAGTGGCTCTCCCACTGTGTACTGGGAAAAGGTTACAAAAGACCTTCCCTGTTCAAGTTGGAAATGTAATATATCCAATGTTACCGATGAATACACAAATAAATATCGTCAGTTTTCAGCAGTATTGTTTCTAAATATTGCTTCCATTTATTTTTGTGTGTTGCCCATATGCCGTTAGCGCCCTATATATTTGGGCATAAGGACCACCATTACGAACGTCATAAAATTGTTGTTGTTCGTTTTATTCCGGTTTTATCATAACGACAGCTTTATATAACAAGTGAAGATTAATATTTTTCAATATTACTGGATTCGGATAGTCTTGTATTTTGTTTTTATTTTCTAAATTGCCGCCTCTCAAAATTTCGTAAAAGAGCACTGGCAAAATACTACCTTTTTTAAACGAAATTCAGAACTTATCAGAATTATTCGGTTTATAATCATAGATAAATTTTAATAATTATATTTAAAGTTACCCTTGCGAGCTATTATGTTTCCTTTTCTTTATTAGATTTAAATGATTAAAGGCAAGGTTAAAATAACGTAGAATAATAGAATAATTCACAATTAAACGTCATAATAAATGCTAAAACTAATACAAGAAGTTTTAAATCATAAATTCTCTCTCTCTCTCTCTCTCTCTCTCTCTCTCTCTCTCTCTCTCCTCAAGCTTAAAAGTATAATTACTACATGGTATTTGGCCAGGGACCGATATATTATTTTAAAGGAAAATGTAATTAGGTTTGTGTATCAGTTATGAAATCTCTCTCTCTCTCTCTCTCTCTCTCTCTCTCTCTCTCTCTCTCTCTCTCTCTCTTACACATACAAACTCGAGCCAAGATCAACCAGACAGGGAAATCTGTCAATGACGTGTATAATTAGTCAACCGAGGTGAGCTGCAGCTAAGGTGGATATGAAATGGGACTATCTCCCTCTCTTAAAATAATTATTGATAACCAGATGTAAATTCTTTGGGAACAACCCTTGTAATCGGTAACCATAGAGGCTGCTACTGAACACGATAAAAAGATTAACTTTGAAATTAACCAAAAGGGCCATTTTGAGCAAGCTTACATAGAAGCTCTCGTTAAGCCCTGAGTTTCAGCCCTTGTGTCTTTATAAAAGACGCCCGTGTGCCATGGAATTTATTGCATTCCTCACACTGTTAATTGCTCCTTAATTAAGAGCCTATGATATTAAATACTATGCCATCTTTGTTGAACTTATGGTTAGTTTACAAAGATGTAAAAACGGATAGACATCAGAACCGGAATTAGTTGGTAAAACACCAAAACAAAGGAAATGTTGTTGTGCAAGAGTTGACAATGCTTAGTGCTTGTCGACACAAGGCGCAGAAATTATGTTTTTATGGCATCTTGCCTATGCTGTCCTTGAGTTAGGACTTGTGATCCCTTGGAGTACCAAAGCAATACTGTTAGTTTGCATATTCCCTCATATACTTAAAACGCTGTCTCAGCTTGTGTGTTACTTATTCCTGCTACTATTCCTAAATCTACCAAAGCGCTAACAGTACAAAACTCCATGTACCTATTCTAAACTATGTGTTATAAATAATTTAGTTAGTTACACGAGAGCTCGGCAGAGGACCAGGTTGTGTTGTGGTTTTTGTCAAGAACTTAGGAGTTTTATACAACTGCTAAGCCACCGAATGACGTTTTGTAGTAAATTCATGTACCTGAATGAACATGCAGTGACTATTTTTTCTTTACTTTAAGTAAAGTAAGAATGTAAACATCACATTTATTTAGGTGGAAAACAGCATTCATTTTCTTGATGTTTTAATAATTGGAGATGCGATAGAATACAAATTTACCATATACAGAAAACCAACGTCCTTATTTTCATACATACACTACTTTAGCTATCATGACATTCCAAATCAAGATAGGAGCAGCGAGCAACCTATTCTTAAGAGCCTTACGAATTTGTTCCCCAGATTTCCTGGAAAAAGAATTTGAACTAATTCGTAAGCAGCTTCTGTCTTTAGGGTATCCTAACCATATGATTGAGAGAGCAATTCATAAAACATACATAATTTTCTACTGACCCCCTCAAGACAAGACCAGAGAGACACCCAACAATAATATAAAAATTCCACACCTGGACATGATTAAGACGGTGACCCAGACTTGGAAGATCTATCCCTTTTGCCTTCACCTACCCAAATACCGTAGCTAGATCCCTGATTAATATCCAACAAAAGACAATCCACAAAGACTAAATCCCATGCCTGGTATGTGACCAATCTTAAATTGGTTTTACAGGAAAATCACTTCGCCAGAGATTAATACAACATAAACGGTCAGTTAGGTATGAACAACAGAACTCAGCTATTTTCAACCATATAAATAACCATAACTACAGAATAATCTGGAGTTTGACATTTATATTTTATAGCAGCAACGTCGATACAAAAGTCAGATGATATAATCGATTTTGATAAACAAAGACAGGTAATGAACATCTCACAGGCCTCCTGGGATTCAGATGTCATAGACAAAATCTTCCTTCAACTAACATATAGGAGGATTAAAGAGGAATTATCAGCGGATTAGGTTGAAGAAATGAGAGAGGAAACAGATTTGTTGACGGGTCCTTAGAGAAAGAACAGATTATATGAAACACTTGGTTTTAAGCATCACCCAAGGCATCGCTGAACATGGAAAAGCCTTGATGACAGAGTTAGAAACCAAATAGACTTTCTGATCATCAATAAAAGATTTAGTGCCTCTGTCAAGCAAGTGAAAACCTACCAGGGAGCTGATTGTAATAGTGACCATGTACCAGTTGTAGCAACAGTGATGATGAAGTTGAAAAATCTGAGGAAGAGTACATCTAAATCAAAGAGGCAACTGAAATGATTGAAAATAGAGGAATTGAAGAACCAATATAATATAATATAATCGTAAGAAGTAGATATGACCAGCTTAAGGAGAATGCACAGTGCTCTAACATACATAGCTAAAGTGCAAAATATGGAAAATGCAATAAGAGAAAGTAATGAAATAATACCAACAACAGAGAGGAGAGCTCGAAGAGAATGGATGCTAGAGGATATCTTGATGATAATGGATGAAAGAAGGTAACAAAAGGGTAAAAATGAAGATAGATATAGAGCTCCGGATAGAACTATTAAGAGGGAATGCATAAAGGCAAAGGAGAAATGGATCGATGAGATTTGTGAGGAGGTGGAAGGTTTGGATAAAAGTGATGAACGGAGAAAGTATGATAAGGTGAAAGAAATTACTTTTAAAAAGTAGAGAAATACCAGCACTGGTATAAAAAAAAAAGCGGATGGAACTATAATAATGGAGTCAAAAGAAATCATGAAAAGATGGACAGAATATAACGGAGAATTGTTTGATGACGAAAGAGTAGAACATCTAGATTTGAATGACAACGGAGAGGGACCAAGTATAATTACATCAGAGATAGAGGCATCTTTAAAACAAATGAAAATCGATAAAGCAACAGGCGATGATGGAATAACAGCAGAGATATTGGTAGCTCTGGGAGAATACATCACTGATATATTGATGAAAATAGAGGAAGGAATATATGAAGATGGAGAGCCTGCAACACAGATGTATAAATTGGCATTTATCACAGTACCGTAAATACCAGGAACACTTGAGTGCAATAAACACTGGACTAACAGTATCATGATGCAGATCACAAAAATAATATTAATAATTGTTTTGAACAGAATAAGAAGTAAGATACTCCCAGAAATTGGCAATAAACAATGTGGTTTTACGAGAGATAAAGGGACAAGAAATGCAACTTTTATTTTGAGAATGTTGATGAAGAGAGCAATGAAAGTGAAAAAGGATCTATATGTTTGTTTTGTACTATAAAAAGGCTTTTGATCCGGTTAGACATGTAGGCCTTATAAGGATGCAGGGACAGATAAATATCGATGGGAAAGATCTAAGATTGATAAAGAAAATTATATTGGAATCAAGAGGCATCAGTGAAAGTAGAAAATGATGAATCAGAGACTCAGCACATCAAGAGATGTGTAAGACAGGTTGTGTGTTATTACCTGATCTCTTCAATTTATATAGTGAAATGATAATGAGAGATCTCAGAGATATGGAAGGAATTAAGGTTGGAGGAGTCAATATTAAGAATATCAGATATGCTGATGATACAACACTTGTTGCGGACTCCCATGATAAACTTCGAGCTTTAAGCAGTACTTTACACCAATCAAGCACAGAAAGAGGTCTGTCAATAAATATTAAGAAAACAGAAGTTATGGTTATCACCAAGGATGAAATACCCCCAAGAATAGATATAAGAATTGATGCTGAAACAGTTAAACAAACCGATAGTTTTAATTATTTAGGATTCACTATCACAAGTGATGGAAAATGCTAAAAAGAGATCAAGAAGAGAATATCCATGGCAAAAGATGAATTTGGTAAGATCAAGGAATTAGTTAGAAACTCGAAAATATCTATGAATGTAAGGAGGAGGTTTGTGAAATGTTTTGTTAGGTCTGTATTGTTGTATGGCTGTGAAACTTTGACCTGCAGGAAGGCAGAAGAGGAGAGGTTACAGGCTGCAGAAATATGGTTTTGGAGAAGGATGTTAAAAATATCATGGACACAATTTCCATAATGAAATACTTTACCCTTCACCCTCTGATGACCTCGGGAGTCATTTACCTATTTAATTGCCCCAGATATAACCTGGGGAAATATGTCGGATCCACCCGCAGGTTGTTAAAAGTAAGATTGGATTCTCATCGAGGCGTGAGTTATCGAACTGGTGTTAAATTATTAAATCCAGAATTCTCTTGCAACGTGAACATGCAAAAATATGTAAATTCGATATCAGTTACAAGGATTTTTAAATCATAGGCCGAACTCCTAACGACCAACAACTGGCAATTTTGAAATCGGTTTTTATTAAACAGCTTGTCCCTCAACTTAATACTCAGACCACCTCAACACCTCTATACCTCTCGTGAGTTTAAGTCGAAGCTGATCCTGGCCCGAACTGTCACTCGGTCCGTGCCCTCAGCACCATTTGGTAAACTCTCTTCCTTTTTATTGTACTGATGATTTTATGTTGTATGTAAAAAACTTTGCTATTCTTTCATTTTATTCCGAGTCTGTTTTTTTTTTTTTTTAATGTATGTTTTCTTTTATTAAATAGCTTTGAAAATGGTACTAACGTCTTGAAACGTCGCAGCTAAATAAAGAACTTCGAAAGGAATGAAGAATTGTCCTTCCCCTTCACACAAAATTGCTATATATTTCTATATATATAAATATATATATATATATATAATATATTCCCTATATATTATATTATATACGTGCCAGCCGCTATCTCGTTGGGTTAGTGGAGTGCAATATCAATTGATTGATGATCAAAAACTGCTCAATTTGGGTGCCTTTGCAACAGGATAATTGAATTAGTGACTGCGTAGGGCTAATGGAAAAGGGAGACAGTAAACAGAAAATAGTCATTAGAGCGATATAGAAATATAATAGTTACCCAGAAATATTGATTTTAAAGGAAAAACTGTGCATCCACAAAAATTAAATATAATTTAATTAAAATGCAATGTATAATACAGGGGCTACGCTTTAATCCCGTGGTACTGTATGCTACATTTAGTTATCACGAGAGTGATAACTAAATTAGCTTGACTAATCCTAAAAGTTAAGACTTAGAATAAAACAAGATTCCTTCGGCAGGTCTGATGCAGAATAGCTAAGAAACACTAAAAATAACAGAGTCTATGATCACTTATTTTTTTTTTTAAACTGTTTCTTTTTAAAAACCGTGACACACAGGTAGACACAACAGCACTGCCGGTACAATCTGCAAAATATTGGGAGTTGTAACATCTGAACAATAGGAACACTGAACAGGTCTATACTTTACTGTTGATGCACAACAGCAAAGCACAACTTCATTAACGTCTGCGAGTTGTTTTAAGCAAAATATTACTTGACAGCTTGACACAAAGAAATCAAAACAAGAATTGCTTGTTGAAATATGACTATTACTGCAAAAGAGAGTTAAGTCACTGCACTGGGTCACGTTATCACTGGACGGGGAATTTGGGGAAACAATTTCAAAATGGATGTTTTGAGGATATATAAATAGATTTGGTGAATTAGGTTAAAGAAATGGGAGCTGGGATAACAGACACTGGTTTTCAAATAGGAACAGAGTTCTCTCGGCACATTACCTGATTTGTCAGTGAGTGGACTTTGACGTTCGTTGTAGTGCGAGCCGGTGGGGTTGATGGCCTATAAAGCTGGTATCTTCTCCCTGCCAATACAGGAAGCAAGTAGGTGTGCGATTAAATTGCTGATCGCATCAGGCCGTTGGACAGGAGAGTGTGGTTGTGGTGGTGAGTGTGGGATTCATCTGGAGTGTGAGTCTGTGTTAGGAAAGGCTCGTAGGCTTCAAGTGTAACACTAGGCACTTGGGCTGGGTGAGTCTTTCTCAACTCAAGGATGGACAACAGAGGTCGAAGTGATAGCTATAGATGTAGGACTATTGTGGTAAGAGCCCTCTTCCTCTGATATGGCTTCCTAAAGTACTGATTTGTTAGAGCGATCCTAAGCCCTTATAGCTGTCTGCGGCCGCCATCGTGGATGTTTTAGAATGCCAACTTCTTTTGTTTTGTCGTCAAAGGGGGGATCATTCAAATGCCCAGGTAGTGCTGGGAAGAGAACAATATTTCGACAGAAACGGGTGTCACACTGCACAACAATGGAAAAGGGTTTTGACAGAGGTTGAGAGTGAAAAGCGTTATGGTCAGGTTAATGTTTAAAGGCCTATGACAGGGTCGAGGGCTCGGCTGCTGGAGGGAGGTGTTGATGAGTTATCGTGCCCCTAAGAGTTTTGCACAATGGTGGTAGGAGAAGTTGTGGAGCTTTAAGATTTATCACAAGATTTTGCGTGAGTTTGCAGGTGACCAGCGAGTTTGGGGTGTGAGAAGCGCTAATGATCGCTGGAGGTCCTTAAAGGAGATTATACGGAATTGGACAGGAAATTAGACAAAAGACTTAAGGACAGAGATCCCTGGGAATTCGTCTGAAGGACGATAATCCGAGAATCCCAAATGGGATTCATTTGGGGTAGCATTCTTTAGAGCTATTGTATTCAAATTGTCTCAAAAAATTTTTTTAATCTTCGAAGGTACATTAAGTAGGACGAAACTACGCTGAACTTATTTAGATACTAATCTGATTTATGATGTCATGAAGAGTTGAAAAGCGAAGCGTATGATCTATTTGACAACAAGGCAAAAAGAGACTTGTTTTCCCTGGCACTCCTATCTTAAATATAGCTTAGGGACAAAACACACAGAGTTTTTACATTCTTACTTCACTCGCTCTTTTAATTTTGTGTAAATTGAAATGAGGGCGAAAATGTAAGACAGGAAGTGACGCATGCTACAATAGGTATAAATGCATGAGCTTTATTATAAAGAAAAGCTATTCACTGACGTTAAACTAGTGTTGAAGTATTTGTAACCTCTTTACTGGGAATAAAGGGCGAATTGTCTGAACGCGGTATTACAATACAGATTTTCGGAGGCGTTTCGTCTCTTATGCCACTGCAGAGTTGAAAATGAAAAACTTTTGATTCATCATGACATTTAAAAAAAAACAGAGCAGCAGCTTGTTGAAATTTGCTCTTCAAAAGGTGGTGACGAAACATTCTGGTCTGTACCATTGCCTTAAATCACACAAATTGAAAATCCCTTGACTTAAAAGGATGGCTCTCTGAAGGAATTTGCTTCTCTAAATTAAAATCCAAAGGTGCAGACTCAGGATTTTAGCGAGAAATAAACTACGTGTTTTTGGACTCTGATGTGAGAACGGTACTATCAATTATAGAATATCTAATGAAATGTACTCTGAGGGAAATCGTATTTTTATGAAACTTTTATGCATATTATGTATTTACATATTGAAAAATGTCACGGTCATTAGGTAAAATATTTCGTATTTGATTTTAACACCAATAATACAGTATACCTGATCTTTATTTCCCGACTATTGCAATTCTGCTATAACTGAATTACATGTTTCTGCAAACACTAATTTTAGAGATGTTATATGGACATAAAACACGTGCTTTATTCCATGAATTTCCTAGTGTATTTCTGTTCTATTAATCTTTTAAAGAAATGTTTCTTTCAACATGTCTGATAATATGACCGGAGACTTACAGAGGAAATGACCAGTGACATGCACTTTTTCCCACAGGTTTCTGGAGTAAATAAGAATGGGAAGACTCTTATGGAAATGTATTTTAAAAAGGCCTGAAGCCTCAGTCCCATGTTCCGGATTTCTTACCTGAGAAAACTGAAACCGGGAAAGAAAATAGGTCACAAGCATTTTCTTCAGTCTGGACCATATGCCTCTCAATGGCTAACGCCCTATTTCGATTGATGTACTGCAAACAAAATATGAAAAGTCGACAAGAGTAGCTTTAAAAAGACAGTTACGAAAGATATGACAAACTCTAGCACTTATTTTTCATGGCACTTGGCTCAATCATTGTTAGTATTCATAATTATTTCAATACTTTATGTTCCTGGTAATATGTTATAGCAAAGGAAAATAGTTTTTTCTTTAAAATAAACGAAAAGCACAGCTTATGGCATTGAAACAAGTTATTGTTAAATCTGTTTATAGTACATGAAAATGTTCATTTGAAATCAGAAATTGATTATGGAAATATTTCAGATATACTAATTCAAAGAGTATTTAACTAAAGATTTTCACTAATTTATCTACCTTTTGTAAACGTTTATTCATCTTGTTTTCCATAGTTTGGAGAAATGAAATAATAAAAAGCACTTAAGAAAATCCATCCGAGACGTAAGTGATTGAATTTTAAGATTTCCCGAGACTTCAGAAGAGAATATCCAGATCAGAGACAGACGATAAGGAACCTGATCAAATTTCGGAGAGATATTGTATCTCAGGGTAAAGGGATAAGGGTCGCTTCGTGTATTCCCTCTTCTCTCTTTCGCTTCTCTCATTCTCCATTCGTCCTTTCCCTCACCCACTGTATTTAGTTATTATTGTTTTTCAGAATAGAAAGAATACGCATATATGAACGCGATTGATATCTTTATTATCATTCCTGTTACACGAGTCCTTAGGACATAGAATATAAGAAATCTATTTGTAAAATTTCATTCAAACTCTCGACCTTTAGAGAACCTACTCTTGCTCTCTTCAGAGAGAATGGAATAAATAAAAAATCATATTTCAGTTACTCTGTATGTGAATGTTGTGTGGAAAACTTTATATTATTTGAAATATTAAACCATTGGAAAAGAGAACAAAACAGCGCATGATAATGCTCAAACGGGACAATGTGTGTCAGTGTAAACTATCCTGTACGAATTGAATACAAGTCTCTGGGGTCATTGTCTAAAAAAACATTGTTCCAACATGTCGAAGTCCCGGGGACAGATTGAGACCTCAGAATATATTTCAAATCACTGAGACAGATGGAATTGTTGGAATTTTGTTTCATGGTTGATGTCTCCGTCTCTAAAACAAGTTGTGTTTATTTAGATACATGAACACAGCGCCATGGTTTCGTTGATAGTGGAGAGGTTTACAAATTTGTTTTTCTGTAAGCGGCATAAAAGGTTTCAGGGATTCACAGATCATATAAAATTTGAATTTCTTTTATCAACTTATCCTGCAATCTAGGATGACGAACAATGCTGTTTCTGATAACAAATGAAGACATCAGGTAAGGACAGTTATGCTTCGCATTAGAACAGTGGTATTAGACTGCTCCTAGTTAATGGGATCTGGTTTTGAAATTTATGTTTTTAAATAAAACACTTTCATTTATGATACCTGACCCACGTTGTTGATTAAAATTCGCCTCGTCTATTCTTGTTCCTTGTCGACAGGTAGATTACATTATACCGATGTCAGAAACTAGTTCAATATTGTTGAATGAGCAGTCAAAGGAAAGTTAGATATTTATGTGTGTTCTCCTTATTCGTAGTTTCAATTACGACTTCATAAAAAGTAAGTGATGATTATACCATTAGTGTTTCTATACAGATGGTAACTGTGAGATTCCAAGAAGGCCTCCGTCTTTCAAAGTTATTTCAACACTTCAGCCACACAAGAAGATGCGATCCTCATCATTATCTAGTGGGTTAACTGAGTTACCTCATAGGTTTTTCTAGTGTGTTCACTTTATTTTCCGGCTGAGAACCTCAGAAATAAATAATAATTGGTCAACGGACTGGAAATTAGTATATATTTACAAAGCTAAATAAATATTATCATTATTTGATATTGGAAAAAATTAGGGTTGGAAATCTAATATTTTTTTTAAAATAATATATATATTTTTCTTACTAGAACATGATGAACATCAAATAGCCGCGAAGATTATTATAAGAAAACATCCACCTAAGTCCAAAAGGGGTTTTAATGTTTCCAAAAATCTGGCAATCACTTCCTCTATTCGATGAATCAGATGAACTGTCGTTTGTAGTTGATACATGCCAGTCTCTTAATGTGTATCTGTTCCTTGAACAAAGTTGGCATCTTCTTCGTATATCCAGGTCGAGGATGGTCCCAATGTGGTTTTGTATGAATTTTTATTATTATTTGGAATTTTTTACTCCCGTTCAGTTTATTTTCATATCATACAATCTAAGCGTTATGTGTAGCCACTTCTAGAAGCTTCATAAACAAACTATAGGTACTGCTTTATCTTAGTTATCATGTCACCAAAATCTTCATCTTTAATTTCATTATATTGTTTAATTATAAGGTTTCTTGTTTTGCGCAACGAGTTTTCTTTCTATATAAAAGTGCAAAGAGGAAATTAACTAATTTACAATCTTTTGTAATCTTAAGCCTGCATGAGCTAGCCAAGCTAGTTATTGAAACCAGCCATGGATGTCTTTTTTCCTTTTCAGCAGAGATCTTGAGTACTTTTGAAATCCATCTTATCTCTCAACCCATCGGTAAGCGTTAATTATTTATTGTTTTCTAAATGTTTCCTATTTAGGGAACCGATTGACTGATGCAATCCCTCGACCAGGTTGGAAATGTAGTTCTACAAAAGCAGTGTTACTCGGGCCACAAAGTTCACTTCTCTTTTGTTTTACATGAATCTGTAAGTAAGAAAATTATGCTGTAAGGGAGTCACCACATGAATCTTCATTCCTTAACTTCCATAATTCCATTTCATCTCCTGTACGTTGCAAACCTATCATAAACAGTGAAGTTCCCACGAAGCTTGAAGTTTCCGCTTCACGAGAAAGTGTTTATATTTACATCCATAATTATCAGGAATATGCCGTGCATTTGCCCAATAGGAGTTGACCTTGTAAGAACATCAGCAAAGCTAATATGTGAACAAACGAGTTAAAATTTCCTCCAGGATAATGTTACAATGAGGGAGATTTTAAAGACTGTCTACTCAAATGTTTGGTTGATTTAAACCAATGATCCCAAACCTTATTTTGGCTATACCCAAACTAATCAATAAGATCAAACCCCTAACAAAATCCTGATGTCTCCTATGGTGATGTATATTTTCTTATTTTACTTTAAGTGAACTTCTATTCACGGGGAGGAAGTCAGAACATGGCATCCATGGAAGGGAAAAAATACAAAAAGCAAAGCGCAGTTAACGTTCTCAGATAAAAATTACTAAGACGTTGTTAAAGAAGTGTAGGGGCACGAAAGACCAGCTCCTGATAGACAAAATGGGAATGAGGAACAGTAGGAGAAGGAAAACCACCCTAAGCATGGCATGGATTGACTCTAAGAAAGCCTTCGACATAAAACCACAAACATGGCTAATAGAATGCCTGAAAATATATGGGGCAGAGGAAAACACCATCAGCTTCCTCAAAAATACAATGCGCAACTGGAATACAATACTTACAAGCTCTGGAATAAGACTAGCAGAGGTTAATATCAGGAGAGGGATCTTCCAGGGCGACTCACTGTCCCCACTACTCTTCGTAGTAGCCATGATTCCTATGACAAAAGTACTGCAGAAGATGGATGCTGGGTACCAACTCAGGAAAAGAGACAACAGAATTAACCATCTGATGTTCATGGACGACATCAAGCTGAATGGTAAGAGCATCAAGGAAGTAGATACCGTAATCCAGACTGTAAGAATGGAGTCTGGAATAGAAAAAATGTGCCTTAGTCAACATACAAAAGGGCAAAGTAACAAGGACTGAAGGGATAAAGCTACCAGATGGGAGAAACTTCAAACACATAGATGAGACGGGATACAAATACCTGGGAATAATGGAGGGAGGGGATATAAAACACCAAGAGATGATGGACACGATCAAGAAAGAATATATGCAGAGACTCAAGGAGACACTCAAATCAAAACTCTACGCTGGAAAAATCATAAAAGCCATAAACACATGGGCAGTGCCAGTAATCAGATACAGCGCAGGAATAGTGGAATGGACGAAGGCAGAACTCCGCAACATAGACCAGAAAACTAAGAAACATATAACAATACACAAAGCACTACACCCAAGAGCAAATACGGACAGACTATATATAACACGAAAGGAAGGAGGGAGAGGACTACTAAGTATAGAATACTGCGTCAACATCGAGAACAGAGCACTGGGCCAATATCTGAAATCCAGTGAAGACGAGTGGCTCAAGAGTGCGTGGGAAGAAGTACTGATACAAGTAGACGAAGACCCAGAAATATACAGAGACAGGAGAATGACAAACAGAACAGAGGAATGGCACAACAAACCAATGCACGGACAATACATGAGTCAGACTAAATAACTAACCAGCGATGACACATGGCAATGGCTAAAGAGGGGAGAGCTCAAGAAGGAAACTGGAGGAATGATAACAGCGGCACAAGATCAGGCCCTAAGAACCAGATATGTTCAAAGAACGATAGATGGAAAAAACATCTCTCCCTTATGTAGGAAGCGCGATACGAAAAATTAAACCATAAACCACATAGCAAGCGAATGTCCGGCACTTGCACAGAACCAGTACAAAAAGAGGCATGATTTAGTGGCAAAAGCCCTCCACTGGAGCCTGTGCAAGAAACATCAGCTACCTTGCAGTAATAAGTGGTACGAGCACCAACCTGAAGGAGTGATAGAAAACGATCAGGCAAAGATCCCTGGGACTATGGTATCAAGAACAGATAGGGTGATACTGCAAATAGACCAGACGTGACGTTGATTTACAAAATCAAGAAGAAAGTATCACTCATTAATGTCGCAATACCATGGGACACCAGAGTTGAAGAGAAAGAGACCTGAAAATAAAAATAAGAATGATATGGGATATGTCAGTGGAAATTGTACCCATAATCATAGGAGCACTAGGCACGATCCCAAGATCCCTGAAAAGGAATCGAGAAAAACTAGAGGCTGAAGTAGCTGCAGGACTCATGCAGAAGAGTGTGATCCTAGAAACGGCACACACAGTAAGAAAAGTGATGGACTCCTAAGGAGGCAGGATGCAACCCGGAACCCCACACTATAGATACCACCCAATCGAATTGGAGGTTTGTGATAGGCCCGAAAAAAAAAAATAATAATAAAAAAATAATAATAATGATAATAAAAGAGTATTCAATGGTAACAGAGAGAGAGAGAGAGAGAGAGAGAGAGAGAGAGAGAGAGCTCATCTCAAGATATCAGTCTTAGATGCTTGTGCTTCATGCCTAATTTTGTCAGCTTCAGTCTCAAATCACCTTATTCAGCAGTATCCAGTCGATTTCTTTGCTTCAGTTGCAAATCATTTACGGCACATAGGACACATTTTTTTTTTTTTTACAAAACTGGGAGATTCAGGTATTTAGTTTCTGTCTCATCACAAAGCCAGCCATTGCTGCTTTTATATTAATCTAATAAAGTTTTTACTGACTCCTCAGCTTGTTCCGACAGTTCTTCTTGGTGCTGCATCAACTTCTGATAAATCTTCTAACACTGGCTGCATCACCCTTGTTGGAAAATAAATAAGTTTTAAACTAAAAAATATCTTTCATAACAGAGGACAATAATTTCACATGATCCAGTCGGCTCACATTTTTTTTAGCCAATAAAAACTGGTCATAATTATAGTCATAAATAAATTTTTGGCATTACTCGATAAGATGTAATACACCCAAATATCTTCGCCTTTGCATCAGCAAGATTTTTATTTTTTCCTTGAAGCTGTTTATTCAACATGTTCAGTTTTTTTCAAAGAAATCTCCGAAATAACTCATAAATGCTTTACCTTCAACGGTTAGCAGGAACTTCATTTTATAGCTGATTTCAATGTATCATCAAGAACAGGAGAAATATTATTCGATGCTAAATTCTCTATGAATAACAGTGCACAGGAAGCATCTCCGGAGTCTCATTTTTTTTTTTCCATTTTAGAGCCAGCCATTTTTTCTTTGCCCATCCATCAAAGGAGCACCATCTGCTGCCCAAGATGTTATTTATCGTTTGAAACGAAGATTTGCACGACATCTACCATATCAGGCTCACGTATATCATCAGGAATCATTGTTGAGCTCATTATCTATTATTGTAGATAACTTGATATCGGCAGTCATCTACCGCTTCATCTTGAATGGCCTGATAAAATTAAAAGCTCCACTGAACGTGCATAAAATTGAAATGACGAAAGTAATGACTAGATCTATCCTTTAAAAACCTGACGTAATGTAGTCAGTGGCTGTAGCCTGAATAGCCGTGTGCAAAGACATAAATGGTTACATATTTACTGCACTGCAACAACCAAATAGGGCCAATGATGTTATCCCATAGATATGCAACCACACACGATGGGAAGAGCAACATTCATATAAATACAGTGAGATTTTTCAGTCAGCAAACATGGAAGAATATAATTCTTATGAAATAAAAAAAAATAATAAAAACTTTATTCCCATGGTAATAGAAGCAGTCCTAAACGTGCTGTCTTCGTAGGCAGACTGTCTCTCAATCTAAAGAAAACTTTCGTTTTTGTTTTTACAAATAGCCACCTATATACAAGTGTAAGAGAAGGCCTTATTTCAAAAGTATTTTCAGGTATGATGTAGTAGGGTGCAGCATCTAAACATATTCTAGATCAGACTCGTATTGATCGTCTCGGTTATAATAATATTCCTCAAGACATTTCTGCAGACACTGATGAACTATTGCTAGATCTCTTGAGTACTTCATGACAGTTGAGGACATTTAGACCTTTGACCTCTAAGTATGACCTTGTCTTTGACCTGAACTGCACACTGCTTTATTAGGAAAGCCTTTATTTCAAACAACTCATAGGCCATTACCAAAGGTAAATTCATTTTGACCAGTGACCTTCACTGAAGATCGAACGATTCATTCCTTCAGGATTCTAATCGAAGACTTGCAGATCAATACAGCCACATTTCCTGATATTTTCGTCAGAGTTCTGCTAAAGAACAGAGAACAAACAGTAATGGGCAGAAAATTCTAATCAAAACCATAACCATGTTAGAAGGTAATAAATATATAAAGAACAAACAAGCTATTCATTTTGTTTCGATGGAAAAAGAAATTCGTAAAATGCCCCTTTTCCTATACTGCTCACTATGTTCTGTATTGGGTATCAAGCAATTCCTGGAAATTTTCCTTAAATTCCTTATAGAAAGGCATCCGGTTATGTAGAATTAAAAATACTCTAGGCTTAATTCAATTTTTTACTGAGAATTGAAAGTAGGCAATATCTTTCTATGAAGAAAGAAAAGGGTTCTCACTTTTCCCATTACCATAATAGACGTTTTCTTCACAAAATAGTACAGTTTACGTCTTTGTTCCATTTCGGCCAAAAACATTAGCATTTTTCTTTTCACAACTTGAAAGGAAAACTTAAGCTGTCCATTATCTTGTCCGCTTTTTACAAGAAAGCAACGACCGAATCCTGGAATAAATGGAATCCTGCAGGGGAGACGATCTTAAAGGATTATTGTTGCGTAAACCTGCAGAAGGATTATTTAAGTCGTTAATGTTTCTTTAGAGGTAATTTTAGAGCAGTACAGTCAAGTGCAGTAGTTTACTCCTACAGCTTCAAAATTAGGAATTACAGTGGGTAAGAAAGCGGAAATTAATTTTATGTTTTAATAGTCAACGTTATTTTCAAATGCATAGCAATCATATAGGTTATGCTGTTTATTGTATCTAGGCAGCATTTTCCGTTTTAAACGGATGACTCCAGAAGATATCAGCATTCTGGTTCAGCGCCGTGCCTCCTTCACTCGAGATTTGATTCGCCACGGTCGACTGATTAATAGATGTTAATCCGCTATTTACGTCAAACTTTGACCATTTGGATACGATTATAAAAATCTCAAAATGCGTGTGACATTTATAATCTCTCTCTCTCCTCCTCCTACTCTCTCTCTCTCTCTCTCTCTCTCTCTCTCTCTCTCTCTCTCTCTCTCTCTCTCTCTCTTTTGAGGAATTCTACGATGAAATAAAATCTATTTCTTTTACCACCATTTTGTGACTTTTTTTAGAGAGTGACAGAAGATGGGAAGCGTTTTCTTGATTCCCTAAAACCTTTCTCTCTCAAAGGCGTTTTGTGTCAGTTCCTTTTCGTTCTCCAGTCTCCCCTATTTTTCGTCGTGAATTAACTGTGTTCCCCTGTCTCGTTTATTCATGGTGAAACGTTAAGCAGCAGTCGAAATGGCACAGAGACTGTGATAGAGAAACCAGTTGCTCTGAAACAGCTGATTAAAGAGTCACATGAATTTTGTGCATTAACCATGTGATAGAGAGAGAGAGAGAGAGAGAGAGAGAGAGAGGAGAGAGATGGGGGAGGGGGCGGCTAAGGAAATGCCAGGAATTACATGCAAACAAATACTTGATTATACGAGAATTAATTTGATTGTGTATAAGAAATGGCGCTATTTAAGTATATAAAATATTAGAAAAAGAATTCTAGCCTGGAAATTGGTCTAGGATAAACAAAAACATAATCTGTTATTTTCATGAGAAAACTGAGATGGTCGGACGTCCGTGATGACAGATAAGACTGACCACATGCAGTGTGGGTTGAAAGATATTGGGTAAGATACAGTATACAAACGTTTTGGCCCAAAGATCATGCAGGTGGTATTAAGAATAAAAGGATAAGGTATAAGAGTAAATATATATTATGAAGGAAATGGGAAGAATAATTTTAAAAACTAAAAGGCTTTAGGATAATCTGGATAAAGAGAAACTGGGTACGAAAATAATTTGTCAGATGATATATATTAGTTGACAGATATAGCAAAAAAGAAGCGGTTGGAGGGGAATGTGATAAAGGAATAGTTCTAAATGATGCTTTTATGTATTCAAGACTGGTGAGAAAAAAGTATAAAGTAACTTATAACTTGATATGAAAAATTTGCTAGAATGTTGAAACTTGTCTGGACAAGCAGTGTCTGTAAGGGATCTCTGTAAAAGGAATTGTTCAGAAGGAGTGCGTGAGCTGGTCGTTGAACGCGTATATAAGAGAAAAAGTGATCGACTTGGATATGAATGAAAGACTTATTAAAGTATATGGTGTGGGTCTGAATGCAAACGTACAACAGTTGATATGACTGGCAACAGAAGAACAGTTTAAACTAAGCAGAGGAAGTGTTAGAAAGCGTTTATCAAAAGAAGAATTCCATGAGCTTGAGAAGAGAGAGAGAAATCTGCATTTGGTATATAGGGACCTCAAGAAAGATGATAATATAATATTAATAAAGATGCAGTGTAGAGGGAAGTCAGTTGCATAGTACTATTGGAAACATCTTTTTGTGTGTTTATGATTAAAGTATAGTTCACGTGAGAGCATGTAGACAGGAGAGTGACAGGTTTTATATGAAAGTTGGCTGTACACTAGGACCCATTATATCTCTATGGCTGTGTGGTATTAGACAGAAATGAGAATAAGGTTGAGGAGTTCCTGATATTTGCGGATGATCATTTGGTAATGTGTTTAAAAAGAAACTTCAGTGAAATATGGGAAAATATTAAGTTATTTATAAGAGAAAGGTGTAAAACGTGAAAATTAGAAGACATAATTCATTATGGTCATTATAGTAAATTAATGAAGATGGAGCGGTGAACATTGGTTGAAATGATGCCTTGCCATACAAGAATATATATAAATGCAACGGGCGAATGTAGGACGAGAGGAAGGGGAACACCACAAGAGGCGACGAAAGGAATGACTATAACAAACAATCTCTGGATGTGTTCAAACATTAATTTAATTGAAGTGAGATCCCTGCCAGAGCTACGATGATATTTCTTTTCTGGAAGTTGTATCCCACTACAACTCTCTTTGTTTTTTGATAGACTATATCCATTAATGTCTTTTGAATAAATTTCCACAAACGATCACTCGCATATCCTTTAGTGTAATGCCCAATATATTAGACAGATAACTGTAAAACAAAGCGTCTTTACAAAAACATGGCTTTTTCTGGTTATGTCAAGCGAGTCGAGTTGTGCTTAGTCGAGGCGAGTCATGGCAATTCATCATCATTCAAGGCGAGTCCGCTGAGAGATATGCTATATACACACCGAGATAATTAGTGCATTTATTTGCTTTGCTGCATTTACAACCAAAAAATAAGAATGTCTATATTTTGCCGTCGTCACATCCAGAAATAGAAGTTTATTTATCTTGTTCGCAGCTGCCAGAAGTAGAGGATGTCTATTTATTTTTTAGTTTCTTCACAACCAGTAATAAAGGATGTCTATTTATTTATTATTTTATTTAGCACTGCATGAAACACTAGATCTACCTACTTACAGGCTATATTTTCAATAATCCACTTCTTTCTTACCTCAGGAAGATGGCCATTCGTTCCTCAACTGAAAGTACACCTCGGTAACTGGTGTTTCGCTTTCTTATGTAGGGTGCAGTGAACTACTCCACTGACATTTTGAATTGTTCAGTTGTTATTCTGAAGAGGTCATAAAATTTCTCAGAATTGTTTACCAAGTCTGGGAATAGATGTCCAAAGCTTCCAAACTCTGACCTTTTAGTTTTAATTAATCTCATGAATCCATCATCTTTGATTGACGCCTACGCCCACTCCTCCGCCGCCTCAGCCACAGCAGCAGCGATATGTCAGCGAGAGCGTTTGCGTTCATCTTTTCTAGTTCCTTTTGAGCTTGATTCAGATTTTCTGGCTCAGAGAACGGCGCTGATTCAAAATGACTCAATTCATGTGACTTGTGTTGACTTGACTCGATTGGTGTCAACTCTCCTATTTGAATTAATGTGGCGATTCAAGAAGAATCAGAAATCGTCTTGACTCGACTCGACTCGATTCGCTTGATGTAAACGCAGCCTTAGGCCTTCGGTTTGATTGGCTGCCTAAGTTAAGGTCAACTGCCACCGAGCCTTAATTAATAATGTAGTCTTTAAGTCCTAACCGTTAATTACGAGCTGGAGATGGATTCTGTGTAAAAATGACGTATGCGTTTTCACAAAGAAAATTAATGTGGATATTTTCAATACTATAACTTTGCCACAATACAACAATAGTTTCTTGACCTGTCGTTGTACAATTGTCATCTATCTTCCCCGTATATGGTGGACCTAGTGGAAACAAAGCCTCGAAAGTCGACCAACGGTGAACTGATCGCTATGTCAGGTCAGAGAACGTCCGGCCGTCATGAATTCAGACTGGTTTTACGATAGTTCATAAGTCTTTAATTTCAAATATCTGTGTCAAAATAGAAAGGGAAACAGAGACGATTTTTTGCGTTAGATCTGAATAATCTTGACAGGCACACCAATTCCCGCGGATCACATCCACTCGCTCTCTGGATCGTAGCAAAAATTTAATCCTATTCCTGATGGGCTGAACCTGGCTCAGGGGAGGATGTCAAAATGAGCTTCTAGAAGTTTGTTTAAGTTAATCCTAAGCCATGATGAGATCAGTACTCCCATTACTCCCCGTGGGGATAAGACGAAGACAAGTGTTGTGAGAAGCGAATGAAGAGCACGAGGGAAAATAGAATAGCTAAAGGGAGTAAATCTATAAAGTGGCAATTAGAACATAGAATAGGGTGGTGCATGGAGCTTAGTCTGCCACATACATTACGCATCAAAGGTAAATTTCAAATTTTTCAATGTAACACGCATTTGACAAGCTCACTTTGTTCTTGCATTATTTACGTTATACAAAGCTAAGGGTTAGTTGACTAAATGTGCATTTAATAATCTAATAAATCCTTGTAGGGTAATGACTTATGAAAGCATTGTCTTGCCGTGAAATATAAAATTTAATTATTTTTTTATTGCTTTTTACTGCTCTTTATGATATGATCTAGCAAAATCTTCCTGTGAGTACGAAAGCCGTGATGCATTATGTGCTGTAAAAGAGAGACATAGAAACTTCGATAATCAATACAGAAGCAACAATAGCTATGGATGATAAAATTTCATCATAAAGGCAAATAGAATTACAATTATCGGATAGAAATTCAGTAAGCGTGATCAATTCTACTTTTCAGTTTTCCGTAAAAGAAAACTATTGAAATGGTTAGCCATAATCGTGCGTCTGCCACCACTATTGGTGCCAACAGCACAGGACACCACCTGGCCTTGGCTGAAAGTTTCGTGGCCTGTGGCTGAGAATTTCATAGTCCGTGGTTGAGGGTTTATACAGTATTATACGCTGTACAGAAAACTTAATCGCACAGAAGAAACTTTGGAGCATTTTTGCATTACTGTTTGTTATTCTGAGATATGGAACTAATCAAGATGAGTAATTTCTTTGATGACATTTTATTAAACCATCTAGATATCATTCTTTCTCTTCCTATTTCTCTCTCTACTTCTGCCTGCCTGTGTGTGCGTATGTATGTATGTTGATAAAATACAGAATATTGAATATTACTTTAGGAAGATTATTGCCAATAGACAGCCAGCCTATTTTTCCTCTAGCCTAGATATCTTGACCTATGACGCCCCCTTTGCTTTTAATACAAGAGCTGCCATTATTGCTTTCTTATGTATTCGCCAGTCAAAATTAAATAAAATCTCTTGTGGCCAAATTACCATACACGTCTAAAGCTACATGTTATGAACTCTGCTCTCAGTTGCTGTGTTGGAGAAAGGTTGATTAGGGTTTTATGTGACGAACCTGAAGTCAAAGGGAAAATGTACAGCACTGTCAAGATCAACTTTTATCTCGCTTAGTTTGTTCCATATGAATAAGTTCATCTTAGGAATAATAATAATAATAATAATAATAATAATAATAATAATAATAATAATAATAATAATAATAATAATAATAATAATAATGTGGCGCCGTGGGGGAGTGGGTTTAGGTCGTCAATAGACTTAAGTCAAGTTAAGCAACATTGGGGCTGGTGAGTCGTTGGATGGGTGACCGCTCTCCTCGGCGTTGATTCCTTGGGAAAGGATCTTTACCATAATTTCCTCAGTCTACTCAGCTGTAAATGAGTACCTATCCCTGATGGTGTAGGGTCCAGCTATGGGTTAAATAGCAAAACTCAGCAATGATGGAAAGAAATGAAGGAATAAACGACAACGACGTACATGGAACCTCTGGCAACAGAGGAGCTTCGTCCGGCAACCAGGTATTCAACCCAATTGAAGGAGAAGACGGTCAGGTACTTGGAGGTCGTCATCCAGCAACTGATCACCAACAACGACAGTAATCAACAGCTGAGATTGGAGCTACAGAAGCAAACCAGAGGAAGAAATGGAACAAGAGAAGAAAATAAGGAAATATGTGTAAGTGTTTACATAATTAAAAATATGGAATGTTAGTCCATATATATAAAAGATTGCTTGCAGGAATGTGATCAGACTAGAGACGCTAAAGATGACGTATACAATAAAAGTATGCTAAGATAACATGCCGTCACCTGTAGTCATTCAATTGTTTATAAACCCTAGTCCAAGCTCCCCTGCTTGGAACAACTACCCCGACCTATAATTCAAACGGCCTACGTGATCTGTAGCTGTCTCATTTTGATTGTGTGTTCGTATGAAACTATGTCATTTGTATGTATGTTCATATGTTCGAACTACTGTCTGTTCCTTCATAACTTGTAACAGAGATGGTAGAGGGGCAGAACAGAGTTAGCTATCGTCATTAGAAGACCTGTACCTCTTTACCTAAGCTTTATCATGTAGAGGAATAGGATTAGCCATCATCATTGGCAGAAGCGATCAAGCTATCGTTATTAGAAGACTTGTACAATCATATCTGATCTTCAGCATGTAAAACTTCAGAATACATATATTTTTATATTTCGTGTTTTCTACAAGAACCTCCTCACCATGAGTTTAACACATCGTCGTAATAACCAACAAGATAATACCGACTTCGTAAGTGATCTACAAACCCCCAGACACTCCATTGAAGATGGAAGTGCAATACCAACCGACTTAGAGTAAGATTATCGCTAGTCTAACATTACCTCATAGGGCGCCTTATCATACAAGGCACAAGCCCTAATATTGGTGGCCAGCGTACCAGAAGAACTCTACAACGTCCTACGAAGAAAAACCAGAATAATAAATCATGTATCATAAGAAGTGAACGACGACGTAAACAGCAGATTCTTCAAGCAACTTATTTTCATCGTTTAGTGAGCGACTTCAGAAAACAACAAGATTCGTCAAGCAACTTAGTATCATCGCTTAGTGAATAACTTCAAGAAACAAAACCGACGTGTCCTTTTCCTACGGCAACGGAAGCTTCGTCTCTCATTAGAATCATTCAAGAAAACATCGTTAGTGAGCGTTTCCGGCACTGCAAGAAACAAACCGAACGCGTCTGCAGCATCGGATTTTCAAGGGCTCGAATCATCGAAACAACGCGCACGGGGAAAACTCAAGCCAAACCAGGTCATCCGCTAAATAGAGAAGGAGGAACCAACAATGCCGTGTGGTCGTTATCGGAACACCGTGACTTCCCACAAAAGCAAGCTAAGTACAATTTTTTATTCATTTGGAGTAACTTTGAGTGTTTCCTTTGCAGGTCGAATTTCGTTATTCCTGTGGCTGAAGTTACGAGACATTCCTAATCTTACTTTTTTACAGAAATTATCTACATCATTGAGATTTCGCTACTGCGAGTTTTTTTTATCTTTGAGTGTCTGTTTCCAGAAGTTCTACTGAAATATCATAATCATATACTATGTTAATTTTATCATTTTGGGTGATTATTAATCCCTTACGTAACAAATCATATTAAACAGTGAATATGCGTTTACGCAGTGGACGTCTGTATTTATACAGATGCATGGATAGGGTCGTTAAGCACCGTAGTGATTAGAAAACACACAAAAAACAAGTGGAACACCCGTACAAATCTATATAAATTAGAGGTAACACTATTTCGGGTCATGACAATAAATGCTCCTTTGCAAAGTCCCGATCGCAGTTTTAGCCTTGAGTTTTTTGAGTTATATAAAATATCGAATCTCAATGACTCAACTTAACTTTAAAAATATGGCTGGATTGCAAGGAATAACATGTCTGTAAAAAACTTTCATCAGGCTAAATGCGCTGACCAGGATCCCTCACTATTTCAAATTTTAGCAAAGAATGAAGTACAAACAGTTAATATTGAATGCAGTAGTGATAACTTGTCTTATTAGTAATCGCTCAGTTCCTAATAGTTCATCATTCATTGCTTTATACGTAACCAGCAACATAATGCTAAAAACACACAATACGTTGCCGATGGTAATAAAGAGAAGGATCCTAATTATTACAAAAAAGAAAATAGAAAAACAGTAGCCCGTTCAGAATCAAACAAGCAAACTCGGTGACTGTGTCACCTAGTCAAGCGGTCAAGGTCAGTCAAAAACTGCCGAAGTGTTCAAAGCATAGCAAATTCCACACAATAAGCGACTCTAGCAGAGTGGGGAAAAGCGATGTTGGTTCATACATGCCAATACCTTTTTGAATTAAAAAGGAATTTTCGTATGAATCACACGACAGCATCAAGTAATCAGAGCAGGTTCTCGTTTCTTTTTAATACATAAGTTATTATAAGTAGTGGTGGATTAAGCCCAACTGTACGCGCCGTAAAAAATTAGAATATCTTGTTTTATTTCTTTAGTACACGTAATATCTTGTATTTACGGACTCACCGTCTGTTGTTCGAACTTCCCTAATGAGAAGTCCGGATAAGCGAGCGTTCACAGATACCTCTATAGTTATAAAAAACATTGATCTGTATCTAGTGTAATTGTAAGATATCCATCTAGGGATACACAAAATATTATCTTCCATCCTGCAAAATAAGGCGTGTTTATCAAAAGAAAATCCTATAAACCTTCAAACATATCAAAATCAGTTTGAACAAAAAAGAGACAGTTAATCAAATAATAACTTATATAAAGGAACTATACATTTGTCTCATAAATCGTAACATTGTTCAAATGACCCAACAGAATTCTCCCACAACCGCAGTCGCACTTTGCACGCAAAATCTCGAGAAGCATGCACCCTCGAATGTCTTAGTGCGTGTAAAAAAGACTTTGCTGGGAAATGAAATTTTAATCCTTCCCGACACTCTGAAATATAACGATTTCCGCGAACAAAGCCCTAGACACGGTTGACTCGCTGCAAACAAGTTAATATAGTAATCCACAAAAACCTATACATATAAATATCGCATTTCTTTTATTGATGCTAATTTTTAATCCCGCCCAACCAGTCGTGGATGAATCTCTCTGATAATCTATCTAAGTAATATCAGTAAAGTCATTCAAGCAAGAGGTGATTCAGCAGAAATTTTTTTTTATCTTTTATCTGAATACCAGGAAGTTTCTCCACTAGCGAGTGATCTCTGGGAAAAAACGGATGTAATTTAACACAAAATACGGTCTAAGGACAAACATAAAGCTATATACGTACCTTCGTGTAGACTCTCAATGAAATTTCAAAATAGAGATAAATGACGAAGTTGAAAAATGTTAGTAATAGGAGCCATTAGGAAATCAAATAAGCCCATATAATTTTTCCCTCAAACGTCATGCCATAAAAGATCGGACTTGGTGTATCTGCGTAGATTTCTGACGCTTAAACAAGGAAACGACTCCCGATAGTTTCCAGTGCCATGTACCGACGACATCTTATCTCTGTTAGGTTAGAATAAATTTTTCACCAGCTTGGAATTACTTAAATGCTTTTACCAGATATCATTACCTAAGTGATTGTACCTCATACACCGTTTTCAGCACACTCAGGGGACATTATCAATTTTTACGTATGCCTCCGGCTTACGTTGCGCCCCAATTACAATATAGTGTTTGGAGACTTTTAGGGGATAACCTACATGCCTATATGGATGATCTTGTAATCTTTTCTAATACCTTAGAAGTACATTCACATAAAGTAGAGCTAGTGCTACAGAGACAAAGACAAATAATCTCAGAGTAAAATATCTAAATGTGAGTTTTTAAAAAACCGAACATGTTTATCTAGGTTTTATGTGTCTAGTCAAGGTCTTAAAGTAGTCCATGGTAAGGTGTCGGCTATTCATAACTTTCCGGTACCTATTAACGTAAAAGGGGATACAGCACTTTTGCGCTGTAGTGGGTATTACAATCGTATGTAAATATGTAACTCTTCAATTATGACAGCTCCTTTAACAGATCTTACGAAGAAGAGCGTAGATTGATTATGGTCTAAAAAGCATCAACAGGCGTTCGATATCTTAAAAGCGGAATAATGCAGCTTACCTAACTTAAAAATCCCTGATTTAAATAAGGAATTTTTTTTTTATTGCAACAGACGCCTCAGACCAAGGGGTAAGAGGGATACTACTTCAGCAATATGATAAACAGTTCTTTCCTATAGCTTTTTATTCACGTAAACTAAAGCCCTCTGAAAGTAAATATGCAGTAATAAGCAAGGAAGGGCTAGGTATCTTTAACTCACTAGTACATTTTAAGTTCATAATCTATGGCTATCCTGATAAAGTCCTTACTGAACATGAGTCCTTTACCGAGTTTTTCAAAGGCTTTAATCACAGTCCAAAAGGAACTCGGTGACAAATGATCATTCAGGTCTTTGGAGCCAAGATAAGATATCTACCTGGGAAAGCAAATATCATAGCTGACGCATTATCCCGCAATCCCGCACCATACAGCAAAGAACCATTAATTAGACTAAAAGATATAGAAACATCCGTGCCTATTGTTAAAACGTATCTAAACAAGAAAATTCCATAACCCAAGAGATCGCTACCATTGAATATCTGGGTTGGAGCGCAGAACTGTTACAAACTGAACAAAGCAAGTGTCAACAGTGATAAGCAAAACAATAAACACCAAACAATAAAACACTTCGGAACGGAAACAGAGTCAGCAGCAATAAACATCAAACAATAAACACTTCGAACGGAAACAGGGTCAGCGGCTAAGCAAAAACAATAAACACTTTTGAGCAGAAACCCTAAAGCAGAAGTATATTTAAAGTATGTGTATCAGAATAATGTAATCAAATGTAATATTATATGTAGGTCTGTGACGAGGAAAACCCGAAGAACAGCAGATTGAACTAACGACCAGGTAGTAGTAATAATCTCTCTCATACCAATCGTCATAAACTGGTTGCATTCCGTCATCCAGGGTTCCCTACTATGTCACAGAAAGCCAAATCACTATTTTACTGGCCTACAATGCTTACAGATATAAAAAGCACATAACTAATTGTAACACGTGTCATGCAAAACAAGGGATACACTAAGACACCTGCAGTTTGAGGAGCCTATCCTGTGCCAAATCAATCCTTGAAAGAATATACGTAGAATTATTAACAGAATTACGAGTCTGACAGAGGGAATAAACACTTCTTAGTGTCAATAGTTCCTTGACACGTTATATAGAATTAATAGCACTAAAAACAAACACCGCAATTGAGTGCGTTAGGAATATTTATGGAGTGCTAAAACAGTAAACATGGAATTCAACACATGATAATCTGACTCGGGTGGTGTAAATCAATAATAATCTCCATAACGCTTTGTGTGAATTCCTATCCATTAAGAAAACCAATAACTATATTTTATCACCCAGAAGTCAATCGGTTTGGTAGAATAACGGATAATTAAATAGGAAGTGTCAATGTCTTACGAGTTACAACTCGTGATATTGGATCCGAACTGGATTATAGCGGTTCTCGCGGTTTTAAATACCTTTATCATTTATATCTTGTATCTATAGAATTGATGCCGCAAGTAGCCTTATACGGTACGCCGCTAGAACACTTTTCCAAAACAAATATTTCAAGCCACCCATTAATTTATCAAATATATATATATATAAATAAATAAATATAAAAAAAAAAAAAAAAATAAAATAAAATGGATACAAGTGGAGTCAATATAATACACTACGTAAGAAGTCGGAAGGGTTACAAATTATAATAATAAAAAAAGGAATCCACGATAAATAAATCAATAAGCAAAACGTTAAAAACATAGATTAATTAAAGATCCAAAATATAAATATGCATAAAGATTTGAACTCTAACTTAACGCTTTAGTAATGACAAATAAGCTAAAAGTTCAAACACATATCCAAAACCTACTGACATATTGTCTGTCCCGGTGATTTATATTCGTAGTCAATGAAAAAAAAAAAATAATAATAATAAATAAATAAATAAATAAAATAAAATAAAGAGATTTTAAAGTCAGGAAGTCTAGAAGTGAAAATGTTATCTATGAAATAATCCTATATGAATCTTATACAGGGCTAATAATATATATAGAATTTGTATGGAAACCTTTTTCATATAGTTTGAATAAGGAATATTTAATTTAACATAATTACAATTATGCAGATTTCCAACAAGAAACTAATATATTGTTCAATTTTGGTACTGTTTTTTTTCAGACATTCTTTTCGTGTGGGTCGAGTATTAAAAGATAATAAATTTATCCTAAAGTCGTATTTATTACAGCAAGTAACGTAACTCTTAGCTGGCTGAGAGCAATCTCCTGCCAAGTGACGACGTCATCATTGCCGTATCAGTATTGATTCCTTTAACCTCAAATATCTGCTTGCACAGGCTTCATCTCGCGCTTGCAAAGCAGATTGACTGGAGAAAGGAATGCTTAGTTTCATGAACTTCACATGTGGTTCATAGGTCACATGACAGGCCACATAACATATTCTTATCCGTGTGTGTATTGCAATTAGTTAAGGACTTGCAATCATTTTAAAATTAATGAACAAAATAAGCAAATAGAATTTCAATAACAACAAAATGAATTAATTTTCTCTGAACCTCATAGACATTTAGAAGTATCACGATATGGATATGGATTATTTACTTGCAACATTAGCTTATTACAATCCAGGTAAATCACATTCATGGGAAAATGTCACATTTTCTTGAAAAACCCAAAGTTTATTTAGAAATTAGTTACATAGGGGTTTTTTTCGTTGCACCTCCTACCTATTAATAAAGTTTTTAAAATTAACCTCAGAGGATGCGCGCGAGAACTTGAATATGAAACTTTTGTTAGGGCACATAGGATCAGATTTTATCACAACTTAATTTCAGTTAGCATAGAGAAATACAGAATCATGATTAATCTTCTCTTTGACTCTTATGTTGCCTGGCAATCTTACAATTAGCTCCGTTTTCCACTTCTTTGTCTAGTAACTTACTACCAGTAATATCGAATTTTCTTTGAGATTCGTAATGATATCTATTTTGGTTTTTTATAATTATGGATATTTTTACAAGTCATTCCATAGACCCCGGGATAGGGTTCACTCATTGTTTAATGCCATGGATAAAAAAGTTTGTACAGCAGACTCTTTTGAATTCCAAAATATCAGCGAATTCATGTGGGTTAAAGTCTGGTCTAAATGGCTCTCTCCCCTCCCGTATTTGGATGTCGTCTGAATTTACTTTGCCCTTGTGACAAGTATAATTTCACTTGCAGGCTGATTAATGGAACCTGGTTACAGTATCCTGCAGTACGAGAATTTCACATCGCAACTTAGAAAAAATCGTTCGTCGCTGCGGACGACGGCAGTCGAGTAACAACTGCCTACAATGTGAAAGGAATAAGCACCATCATGGACTTCTTCGACCGACACCGTATCTCGTCGTTAATCTCGTTTTAATGCGGCAATGCTCCGGCGGCTGTCGGAATCGACTACGAAAGGGACATACTTCCGACAATTACGACCCGAAGGATATTCAACTCTACTTGCTGGCGAACGGACTCGTGCTGGGGATGTTTTTTTTATTGCATCGCCGAACGTAATCGTGTAGCTTAGGATGCAGAGAATAAGTATGAGCGCAAATAGAACGTTGGACCCGGCCCAGGCAAATTTTCCCTTATTTTAACCCTGTGAAATAGGCCGTTTCATTGGGCTATAGGTGGTTGTCTGGAACTGTGTAATGGACGAAAAGTTGTTCGAACGCTAGTTAAATGTGAAGTGATATAACCTCGGTCATGTATCCTATATAAAGTAGGGTCATGTATCCTATATATAAATGATCATAGATAACAGAATCGAAATATATTTTTTTGCGTGTACGCACTAGGAATCTATATACATGATCATAAATAACAGAATCAAAAATATATTTTTGCGTGTACGCACTAGGAATATATATATAAATGATCATAAATCAACGGAATCGAAAATATCTTTGCGTGTACGCAATAGGAATCTATTTAAAGTGCACATATATTAATCATAATTTTATGAATCCATATACATATGTATAAACAAATCAGGTAGCCTATAATCAATCTGTTACCTTTTATCTTACCAATATCTGCAGATATATGAGTTAGTATATTGATTTAATGAAATCAGATATATAACATTTAGCATAAAAATCGACGAATCAATCAGCATAAACATTAATAATTTTATCAATTCATATATGAAATTTTTTATCAGTTAAAATATGATTTTTATCATGTTAATCTTCATTCTATGCAATTGTCAGAGTACATTAGTATTTTCTGTAGCATATGTATCTTAATGAGATGAAGTGAAAAAAACTGATCATATATATCACGTGATCACTATTATTTACCAATATCATTGTTTATTTATTTTATTACTTGAATCAATTCATGTACACCATGAATTTTTATTTACTTATTTATATATATATATATATATTCACATAGTGTCTGTATCACACTCCTATAAGTCAAATGCAAGTCAGTTTGAGTAATATTCAGTGGTTGGTTTTGGTAGCTGACCGAGCTGATGTAAGTGTTTACATAATAAAAATATGGAATGTTAGTCCATATATATAAAAGATTGCTTGCAGGAATGTGATCAGACTAGAGACGCTAAAGATGACGTATACAATAAAAGTATGCTAAGATAACATGCCGTCACCTGTAGTCATTCAATTGTTTATAAACCCTAGTCCAAGCTCCCTGCTTGAGACAACACTACCCCGACCTATAATTCAAACGGCCTACGTGATCTGTAGCGTGTCTCATTTTGATTGTGTGTTCGTATGAAACTATGTCATTTGTATGTATGTTCATATGTTCGAACTACTGTCTGTTCCTTCATAACTTGTAACAGAGATGGCAGAGGGGCAGAACAGAGTTAGCTATCGTCATTAGAAGACCTGTACCTTTTTACCTAAGCTTTATCATGTAGAGGAATAGGATTAGCCATCATCATTGGCAGAAGCGATCAAGCTATCGTTATTAGAAGACTTGTACAATCATATCTGATCTTCAGCATGTAAAACTTCAGAATACATATATTTTTATATTTCGTGTTTTCTACAAGAACCTCTACCATGAGTTAACACATCGTCGTAATAACCAACAAGATAATACCGACTTCGTAAGTGATCTACAAACCCCCAGACACTCCATTGAAGATGGAAGTGCAATACCAACCGACTTAGCGTAAGATTATCGCTAGTCTAACATTACCTCATAGGGTGCCTTATCATACAAGGCACAAGCCCTAATATATGGAGATGCTACATCAGAAGCAACCCGACGGAGAGAGGATATAGAAGAAGATTGGTCAACATCTGGAATGAGAGGAATAACACCCCCCAAACAGAGCAGAGGCTGGCAGACCAAGTAAGGAACATAAAGAAAAAGAACTGGCTCTCCCCAACAGAAAGAGAAGAACTGGAAAGGGAAATGTCACACGACAACGAATTACACGAAGACGAACTGAGAAACAAATAACTTGACATATGCAGGAGCAAGATTAGTAGCAGAACTGATGGGGATTCGAACACCAACACTACCAGCACAACCAACCCAACAGAAACCAAAACAGCAACCTCCTTGGAAAAGGCGCCTGGAAAAGCAAATCATGGTGATGAGATCTGACTTGAGTAAACTGAAAGAGATGGCAGAAAAAAGGCTAAGAAGCAAGAAAACAGGGGAGGAACTCAACGAGATATACAAAGTACAAGAGAGGGGACTAAACAAACACAATAGAAGATGTAAAACAGAGACTAAGGCCAAAGCACATAAGATCCAACGGTACATGAACAGGAATAAGGGATACCAACAGAACAAACTATTCGGAACTAACCAGAAAAGACTATACAGCCAACTAAGAGGGGAAGACAACCACCCAGAAGTAAGAGACTCTGGGAAAACATATGGAGCAATCCGGTATCAAACAACAAACATGCAACATGGCTCCAGGAAGTCAAGGAAGATTCACAGAGATCACGACAGACAAAGTCAGACACCAACTAAAGAAAATGCCAAACTGGAAAGCCCCAGGTCCCGATGAAGTCCATGGATACTGGCTCAAAAACTTCAAGGCCCTACACCTACGAATAGCAGAACAACTTCAGCATTGTATCTCAAATCACCAAGCACCCAAATGGATGACCATAGGAAGAACATCCTTAGTACAAAAAGACAAGAGTAAGGGAAATATAGCCAGTAACTACAGGCCTATCACCTGCCTACCAATAATGTGGAAGTTACTTACAGGTATCATCAGTGAAAGGCTATACAATTACCTAGAGGAGACAAACACCATCCCCCACCAACAGAAAGGCTGCAGAAGGAAGTGTAGGGGCACAAAAGACCAGCTCCTGATAGACAAAATGGTAATGAAGAACAGTAGGAGAAGGAAAACCAACCTAAGCATGGCATGGATAGACTATAAGAAAGCCTTCGACATGATACCACACACATGGATAATAGAATGCCTGAAAATATATGGGGCAGAGGAAAACACCATCAGCTTCCTCAAAAATACAATGCGCAACTGGAATACAATACTTACAAGCTCTGGAATAAGACTAGCAGAGGTTAATATCAGGAGAGGGATCTTCCCCACTACTCTTCGTAGTAGCCATGATCCCCATGACAAAAGTACTACAGAAGATGGATGCCGGGTACCAACTCAAGAAAAGAGGCAACAGAATCAACCATCTGATGTTCATGAACGACATCAAGCTGTATGGTAAGAGCATCAAGGAAATAGATACCCTAATCCAGACTGTAAGGATTTTATCTGGGGACATCAGGATGGAGTTTGGAATAGAAAAATGCGCCTTAGTCAACATACAAAAAGGCAAATTAACGAGAACTGAAGGGATAAAGCTACCAGATGGGAGCAACATCAAACACATAGATGAGACAGGATACAAATACCTGGGAATAATGGAGGGAGGGGAAAGGGGATATAAAACACCAAGAGATGAAGGACACGATCAGGAAGAATATATGCAGAGACTCAAGGCGATACTCAAGTCAAAACTCTACGCTGGAAATATGATAAAAGCCATAAACACATGGGCAGTGCCAGTAATCAGATACAGCGCAGGAATAGTGGAATGGACGAAGGCAGAACTCCGCAGCATAGATCAGAAAACCAGGAAACATATGACAATACACAAAGCACTACACCCAAGAGCAAATACGGAACAGACTATTACATAACACGAAAGGAAGGAGGGAGAGGACTACTAAGTATAGAGGACTGCGTCAACATCGAGAACAGAGCACTGGGACAATATCTGAAAACCAGTGAAGACGAGTGGCTAAAGAGTGCATGGGAAGAAGGACTAATAAAAGTGGACGGACGACCCAGAAATATACAGAGACAGGAGAATGACAGACAGAACAGAGGACTGGCACAACAAACCAATGCACGGACAATACATGAGACAGACTAAAGAACTAGCCAGCGATAACAATTGGCAATGGCTACAGAGGGGAGAGCTAAAGAAGGAAACTGAAGGAATGATAACAGCGGCACAAGATCAGGCCCTAAGAACCAGATATGTTCAAAGAACGATAGACGGAAATAACATCTCTCCCATATGTAGGAAGTGCAATACGAAAAATGAAACCATAAACCACATAGCAAGTGAATGCCCGGCACTTCCACAGAACCAGTACAAAAAGAGGCATGATTCAGTGGTAAAAGCCCTCCACTGGAGCCTGTGCAAGAAACATCAGCTACCTTGCAGTAATAAGTGGTACGAGCACCAACCTGAGGGAGTGATAGAAAACGATCAGGCAAAGATCCTCTGGGACTATGGTATCAGAACGGATAGGGTGATACGTGCAAACAGACCAGACGTGACGTTGATTGACAAAGTCAAGAAGAAAGTATCACTCATTGATGTCGCAATACCATGGGACACCAGAGTTGAAGAGAAAGAGAGGGAAAAAATGGATAAGTATCAAGATCTGAAAATAGAAATAAGAAGGATATGGTGGGATATGCCAGTGGAAATCGTACCCATAATAATAGGAGCACTAGGCACGATCCCAAGGTCCCTGAAAAGGAATCTAGAAAACTAGAGGCTGAAGTAGCTCCAGGACTCATGCAGAAGAGTGTGATCCTAGAAACGGCACACACAGTAAGAAAAGTGATGGACTCCTAAGGGGGGAGGATGCAACCCGGAACCCCACACTATAAATACCACCCAGTCGAATTGGAGGACTGTGATAGAGCAAAAAAAAAAAAAAAAAAAAAAAAAAAAAAATAATCATAATAATAATAATAATAATAATACAATATACTGTCCCCAGTGCCACAGGAACATTATTCATTCAAACGCATCTACTGTATATCCAGTTGTGAAACAACGATACACCTGTTGAAAACAATGTTTGGATTTCAAAATTTCAGAGAGCAAATACAAAGACACAGTTGTTCGAACTT
>NC_087220.1:15928587-15936087 GCF_015104395.2 Macrobrachium nipponense | reverse complement strand
CAGCTATGAATGCATATAAGATAAATAAGCTTATATTTCTGGATGTGACGATAGTAATACATTATTTTTGGTTGTAAACACAGCAAAGCAAATAAATGCACTAATTATCTCGGTGTGTATATAGCATATCTCTCAGGGGACTCCCCGTGAGAGATAAAAAATGGGTCCCCCGAGTCATTGACTCTGAATTGCCTTGCTTGTTGTGAACTCTCCCATTTGAATTAATGTGGCGATTCAAGAAGAGTCATGAATCGTCTTGACTCGTCTAGACTTGACTCGACTCAACTCTGTTGGTGTAAACGCAGCCTGAAAACGGTATCAAACTGCATCTCGTCATCTGTTGTTCCTACATTCCACCATATAGTGTATAGCTGTCTTCCAAGAAACCCTTTTGCACTGGGGCATTTAACATCTGCCTGTCTGTCCATGACCACTGAGGGATATTGTACTTGAGAGGAATCTTATGATTTACCGCTTGGCTCCTTTGATGTTGGAAGACCTTAGATGGACGTCTTCCTGTTGTTGTTGGAACAAGCTTTTTGCTTTGATATTTACCGCTGCGCATCTCGGTAAACGACTTCGTTGGAATAAACTATGTATAGGAAACGAGAAGAAACGACTATCATGCGCATACAAACCTTGCACTAAAGTTTAATCTCATTTTGCGTATGCCATGTGCTAATTTTTTTTATGTTTTGGTATCTCTGCTAAATGAATAGTTTAAACTTCTTTTATAGATGAATAATGTTTACTCTTTCATTGACTGTCAAATGAGTTTTGATATTCCACCTTCTTATGATGTTGATTAGACTGAGATATAATATTTACAAGATTTAACGTACAAATGAACTTATAATCTGGATGGCAATATTTGTGATTATGTTCACTTATTGTCCAGCAAAGGGGATGTCAGAAAGGATAGGGAAATGGGTAATCTTTAAAAGGAAAAAATATCTTTTTATGTTTTCTGTAAAAGAAAATCAGAAAATATTACATTTGACATAACCAGAAAAATCCATATTTTTGTAAAAAAGCTTTTTTTTTACAATGATCTCTCTTATATATTTGACATTCCATAAAGGATATGCAAGTGATCGTTTGTGAAAATTTATTGAAAAGGCATTAATGAATATAGTCTATCAAATAACAAAGAGACTTGTAGTGGGATACAACTTCCAGAAAAAAAATATCATCGTAGCTCTGGCAGGGATCTCACTTCAATTAAATTAATGGTTGAACACATCAAGAGATTGTTTGGTATAGTCATTCCTTTCATCGCCTCTTGTGGTGTTCCCCTTCCTCTCGTCCTCCATTCACCCGTTTCCCCTTATACATAGTCGTGTATGGCAATGCATCATTTAAGCCATTGCTATGCATGTTTAATGTTCACCACTCCATCTTCATTAATTCATTGTAATGACCCTAATGAATAAGGTTTTCTAATTTTCACATTACACACACTTATCTCATAAATAACTTAATTAATATTTTCTCATATTTCTCTGAAGTTTCTTTCTAAACACTTTACCAAATAATCATCCGCAAATATCAGGAACTCCTCTACCTTATTCTCATTTCTGTCTAATACCACACAGCCATAGAGATATAATGGGCCCTAGTGCACAGCCAACTTTCATATAAAACCGGTCACTCTCCTGTCTACATGCTCTCACGTGAACTATACTTTAATCTTAAACACAAAAAAAGATGTTTCTAATAGTACTATGCAACTGACTTCCCCCTACACTGGATCTTTATTAATATTATATCATCAGTCTTTCTTGAGGTCCCTATATACCAAATGCAGATTTCTCTCTCTCTTTTCAAGGTCATGGAATTCTTCTTTTGATAAACGCTGTTTAACACTTCCTCTTCTTAGTTTAAACTGTTCTTTTATTGCCAGTCCTATCAACTGTCGTACGTTTGCATTCAGACCCACACCATATACTGTAATAAGTCTTTCATTCATATCCACGTCGATCACTTTTTCTCTTATATACGCGTTCAATGACTAGCTCACGCACACCTTCTGAACAATTCCTTTTACAGAGATCCCTTACAGACACTGCTTGTCCACACAAGTTTCAACATTCTAGCAAATATTTCATATCAAGTTATAAGTTATTTTTTACTTTTTTCTCACCAGTCTTGAATACATAAAAGCATCATTTAGAACTATTCCTTTATCACATTCCCCTCCAACCGCTTCTTTTTTGCTATATCCGTCAACTAATATATATCATCTGACAAATTATTTTCGTACCCAGTTTCTCTTTACAAAGTTTGTTTATGTATATTCTTTATCTGAATCTTGTATTCTCAATAAAACTAATTTGAGAATACTTTTGCATTGGACTTGATCCTTTCTCAAGCTTTCTAGGCATTTCAGACTCACCAACTATGACAGATTTTTCTCAACAGCTATATTGGGCTGAACCACTGTTTACTATTTTGTTTTCTGACCCATAGAGAAACGCCTTCAGATTATCCTAAAGCCTTTTCATTTTTAATCTTATTCTTCCCATTTCCTTCATAATATATATTTACTCTTATACCTTATCCTTTTATTCTTAATACCACCTGCATGATCTTTGGGCCAAAACATTTGTATACTGTATCTTACCCAATATCTTTCAACCCACACTGCGTGTGGTCAGTCTTATCTGTCATCACGGACGTCCGACCATCTCAGTTTTCTCATGAAAATAACAGATTATGCTTTTGTTTATCCTAGACTAATTTCCAGGCTAGAATTCTTTTTCTAATATTTTATATACTTAAATAGCGTCATTTCTTATACACAATCAAATTAATTCTCGTATATCAAGTATTTGTTGCATTCCTGGCATTTCCTTAGCCGCCCCCTCCCCCATCTCTCTCTCTCTCTCTCTCTCTCTCTCTCTCTCTCTCTCTCTCTCTCTCTCTCTCTCTCTCTCTATATATATATTATATATATATTATATATATTATATTTATATATATATAATATATATTTATATATATATATATATATATATATATATCACATGGTTAATGCACAAGATTCACGTTACCATCATTAAACAGCTGTTTCAGAGCAACTGGCTTCTCCATCAGAGTCTCTATGCCATTTCGACTGCTGCTTAACGTTTCACCATGAATAAACGAGACAGGGGAGCACAGTTAATTCACGACGAAAAATAGGGGAGACTGGAGAACGAAAAGGAACTGACACTAAACGCCTTTGAGAGAGAAAGGTTTTAGGGATCAAGAAAACGCTTCCCATCTTCTGTCACTCCCTAAAAAAAGTCACAAAATGGTGGTAGAAGAAATAAATTTTATTTTCCCCCCGGGGTTATTACGTACATGGTGTCTCTCCGGTCTTTAACTTTTCATCGTAGAATTCCTCAAAAGAGAGAGAGAGAGAGAGAGGAGAGAGAGAGAGAGAAGAGAGAGAGAGAGAGAGAGAGAGAGAGAGAGAGAGAGAGAGAGAGAGAGAGAGAGAGATTATAAATGGGACGAGCAATTTGAGATCTGTATTATCCAAATGGTCAGTGCTCCTTTGTTTGGCGTAAATAGCGGATTAACATCTATAAATCAGTCGACCGTGGCGAATCAAATCTCGAGTGAAGGAGGCATGGCGCTGAACCAGAATGCTGATATCTTCTGGAGTCATCCGTTTAAAACGGAAAATGCTGCCTAGATACAATAAACAGCATGACATATATGATCGCTATGCATTTGAAAATAACGTTGATTATTAAAACATAAAACTAATTTCCGCTTTCTTACCCACTGTAATTCCTAATTGTGAAGCTGTAGGAGTAAACTACTGCACTTAACTGTACTGCTCTAAAATTACCTCTAAATGAATATTAACGACTGAAATAATTCTTCTGTAGATTTACGCAACAATAATCCTTTAAGATCGTCTCCCCTGCAGGATTCCATTTATTCTTTCTTTATAGAGAGAGATATTGCCTACTTTAAATTCTCAGAAAAAAAATTAAATTAAACCTAGAGTATTTTTAATTCTACATAACCGGAAGCCTTTCTATAAGGAATTTAAGGAACATTTCCAGGAATTGCTTGATACCCAATACAGAACGTACTGAGCAGTATAGGAAAAGGGAAATTTTACGAAATTCTTTTTCCACCGAAACAAAATGAATAGCTTGTTTGTTCTTTATATATTTATTACCTTCTAACAGTGTTATGCTTTTGATTAGAATTTTCTGCCCATTACTGTTTGTTCTCTGTTCTTTAGCAGAACTCTGACGAAAATATCAGGAAATGTGGCTGTATTGATCTGCAAGTCTTCGATTAGAATCCTGAAGGAATGAATCGTTCGATCTTCAGCGAAGGTCACTGGTCAAAATGAATTTACCTTTGGTAATGGCCTATGAGTTGTTTGAAATAAAGGCTTTCCTAATGAAGCAGTGTGCAGTTCAGGTCAAAGACAAGGTCATATTTAGAGGTCAATGGTCAAAATGTCCTCAACTGTCATGAAGTACCCAAGAGATCTAGCAATAGTTCATCTGTGTCTGCAGAAATGTCTTGAGAAATATTATTATAACCGAGACCATCAATACGAGTCTGATCTAGAATATGTTTAGATGCTGCACCCTACTACATCATACCTGAAAACACTTTGAAATAAGTCCATCTCTTACAATTGTATATAAGTGGCTATTTGTTAAAACAAAAACGAAAGTTTTCTTTAGATTGAGAGACAGTCTGCCTACGAAGACGTTCAGGACTGCTTCTATTACCATGGGAATATTTTTATTTCTTTTTTTTTATTTCATAAGAATTATTTTCTTCCAAGTTTGCTGACTGAAAAATCTCACTGTATTTATATGAATGTTGCTCTTCCCATCGTGGGTTGTTGCATATCTATGGGATAACATCATTGCCCCTATTTGGTTGTTGCAGTGCAGTCAATATGTAACCATTTATGTATTTACACACGGCTATTCAGGCTACAGCCACTGACTACATTACGTCAGGTTTTTAAAGGATAGATCTAGTCATTACTTTCGTCATTTCAATTTTATGCACGTTTCAGTGGAGCTTTTAATTTTTATCAGGCCATTCAAGAGAAGCGGTAGATGACTGCCGATATCAAGTTTATCTACAATAATAGATAATGAGCTCAACAATGATTCCTGATGATATACGTGAGCCTGATATGGTAGATGTCGTGCAAATCTTCGTTTCAAACGATAAATAACATCTTGGGCAGCAGATGGTGCTCCTTTGATGATGGGCAAGAAAAATGGCTGCTCAAAATGGAAAAAATGAGACTCCGGAGATGCTTCTTGTGCACTGTTATTCATAGAGAGAATTTAGCATCGAATAATATTTCTCCTGTTCTTGATGATACATTGAAATCAGCTATAAAATGAAGTTCCTGCGAACCGTTGAAGGTAAAGCATTTGTGTGTTATTTCGGAGATTTCTTTGAAAAAAAACAAAAACTGAACATGTTGAATAAACAGCTTCAAGGAAAAAATAAAATCTTGCTGATGCAAAGGCGAAGATATTTGGGTGTATTACATCTTATTCGAGTTAATCGCCAAAAACTTTTATTTATGACTATAATTATGACCAGTTTTTATTGGTCTAAAAAAAAATGTGAGCCGACTGGATCATGTGAAATTATTGTCCTCTGTTATGAAAGAAAGATTTTTTCATTTAAAACTTATTTATTTTCCAACAAGGGTGATGCAGCCAGTGTTAGAAGATTTATCAGAAGTTGATGCAGCACCAAGAAGAACTCTCGGAACAAGCTGAGGATTCAGTAAAAACTTTATTAGAATAATATAAAAGCAGCAATGGCTGACTTTGTGATGAGACAGAAACTAAATACTGAATTCTCCCAGTTTTGCAAAGGCCGTAAGTGCCGTAAATGATTTGCTACTGAAGCAAAGAAATCGACTGAACAAGGTGATTTGAGACTGAAGCTGACAAAATAGGGCCTAATATAAAATCTCTCTGCAGCAGGCATGAAGCACAAACATCTAAGACTGATATCTTGAGATGAGCTCTCTCTCTCTCTCTCTCTCTCTCTCTGTTACCAGTGAATACTCTTTTATTATTAGTGTTATTATTATTATTATTATTATTATTATTTTTTTTTTTTTTTTTTTTTTGCTCTATCACAGTCCTCCAATTCGACTGGGTGGTATTTATAGTGTGGTTCCTTGCATCCTGCCTCCTTAGGAGTCCATCACTTTTCTTACTATGTGCGCCGTTTCTAGGATCACACTCTTCTGCATGAGTCCTGGAGCTACTTCAGCCTCTAGTTGTTCCTAGATTCCTTTTCAGGATCTTGGATCTGTGCCTAGTGCTCCTATGATTATGGGTACAATTTCCACTGGCATATCCCATATCCTTCTTATTTCTATTTTCAGATCTTGATACTTATCCATTTTTTTCCTTTCTTTCTCTTCAACTCTGGTGTCCCATGGTATGGCGACATCAATGAGTGATACTTTCTTCTTGACTTGTTTTTCAATCTAGAACGTCACGTCTGGTCTATTTGCACGTATCACCCTATCGTTTCTGATACCATTAGTCCTCAAGAATCTTTGCCTGATCGTTTTCTATCACTCCCTCAGGTTGGTGCTCGTACCACTTATTACTGCAAGGTAGCTGATGTTTCTTGCACAGGCTCCAGTGGAGACCTTTTGCCACTGAATCATTATTATTATTTTTCGCCATTTACGTTTTCTTGGTCTTGAAGTTTGGTATCGTTCCCATAGTTTTACAGTAAAATTCCTTGGTAAGTTTTTTCTCATTATGCTAATTAAGTAATTATTCCTGCTGTGTAACTCCAGACCGATCTAACCCAAGGAAAAATAGCAAACTGTTTCATGGGGGAATAACCTTAAGTGCTCGAAAAGTGGGAGGTTATTTTCACAATTTTCATTAACTTTTACTGACACTATACATCGTGCAATCTCAATTTTATTTTCAGCAGTAACATGCATCGCTTACGTTTGATCTCTCTCTCTCTCTCTCTCTCTCTCTCTCTCTCTCTCTCTCTCTCTCTCTCTCTCTCTCTCTCTCTCTCTCTCGCTTGAACGAAAGAGTGATATAATAATGAAAGTGCTAGCTTCTTAAGGTGTTCGAGAATAGAATCATTTAGCACAAGAAGCAAAGGTAGGATATGTAACAGAATCGCAGCTAAAGATTTGGTCGATGAAAATAATGTTTAAGGAGGCAAACTTTGGAAAAATCAAAGAGGCTGATCAACAAATCTCTCCAACGTAGATGTGAGTCGTGGAGGTTTCAGACTAATGTGAGAAAAAATGAAATGTGATAAAGATGACTTATTTATTTTGTTAGTGCAGACAGAGTCGACGGGTAGAAAAATGTAAGGTTTAATTTATGTTTTATTTTGTGATATTATTTCTTCGAAAATATGAATTTTCTCTTCTATTACTTTAGATATATTCCATTTTCAATATGTCTTTTCTCATGAACTCATCATGATGTTGATTATTCACTTTATGCA
>NC_087220.1:15921087-15926087 GCF_015104395.2 Macrobrachium nipponense | reverse complement strand
CCTGCCTCCTTAGGGGAGTCCATCACTCTCCCTTACTATGTGTGCCGTTTCTAGGATCAACACTCTTCTGCATGAGTCCTGGAGCTACTTCAGCCTCTAGTTTTTCTAGATTCCTTTTCAGGGATCTTGGGATCGTGCCTAGTGCTCCTATGATTATGGTATGATTTCCACTGGCATATCCCATATCCTTCTTATTTCTATTTTCAGATCTTGATACTTATCCCATTTTTTCCCTTTCTTTCTCTTTCAAAAAAAACTCTGGTGTCCCATGGTATTGCGACATCAATGAGTGATACTTTCTTCTTGACTTTGTCAATCAACGTCACGTCTGGTCTGTTTGCACGTATCACCCTATCCGTCCTGATACCATAGTCCCAGAGGATCTTTGCCTGATCGTTTTCTATCACTCCCTCAGGTTGGTGCTCGTACCACTTATTACTGCAAGGTAGCTGATGTTTCTTGCACAGGCTCCAGTGGAGGGCTTTTGCCACTGAATCATGCCTCTTTTTGTACTGGTTCTGTGCAAGTGCCGGGCATTCACTTGCTATGCGGTTTATGGTTTCATTTTTCGTATTGCACTTCCTACATATGGGAGAGATGTTATTTCCGTCTATCGTTCTTTGAACATATCTGGTTCTTAGGGCCTGATCATGTGCCGCTGTTATCATTCCTTCAGTTTCCTTCTTGAGCTCTCCCCTCTGTAGCCATTGCCATGTGTCATCGATGGCTAGTTCTTTAGTCTGTCTCATGTATTGTCCGTGCATTGGTTTATTGTGCCAGTCCTCTGTTCTGTCTGTCATTCTCCTGTCTCTGTATATTTCTGGGTCTTCGTCTACTTTTATTAGTCCTTCTTCCCATGCACTCTTTAGCCACTCGTCTTCACTGGTTTTCAGATATTGCCCCAGTGCTCTGTTTTCGATGTTGACGCAGTCCTCTATACTTAGTAGTCCTCTCCCTCCTTTCTTTCGTGTTATGTATAGTCTGTCCGTATTTGCTCTTGGGTGTAGTGCTTTGTGTATTGTCATATGTTTCCTGGTTTTCTGATCTATGCTGCGGAGTTCTGTCTTCGTCCATTCCACTATCCCTGCGCTGTATCTGATTACTGGCACTGCCTATGTGTTTATGGCTTTTATCATATTTTCCGGCGTTGAGTTTTGACTTGAGTATCGCCTTGAGTCTCTGCATATATTCTTTCCTGATCGTGTTCTTCATCTCTTGGTGTTTTATATCCCCTCCTTCCATTATTCCCAGGTATTTGTATCCTGTCTCATATATGTGTTTGATGTTGCTGCCATCTGGTAGCATTATCCCTTCAGTTCTCGTTACTTTGCCCTTTTGTATGTTGACTAAGGGGCATTTTTCTATTCCAAACTCCATCCTGATGTCCCCAGATACAATCCTTACAGTCTGGATTAGGGTATCTATTTCCTTGATGCTCTTACCATACAGCTTGATGTCGTCCATGAACATCAGATGGTTCTGTTGCCTCTTTTCTTGAGTTGGTACCCGGCATCCATCTTCTGTAGTACTTTTGTCATGGAATCATGGCTACTACGAAGAGTAGTGGGGATAGTGAGTCGCCCTGGAAGATCCCTCTCCTGATATTAACGTCTGCTAGTCTTATTCCAGAGCTTGTAAGTATTGTATTCCAGTTGCGCATTGTATTTTTGAGGAAGCTGATGGTGTTTTCCTCTGCCCCATATATTTTCAGGCATTCTATTAGCCATGTGTGTGGTATCATGTCGAAGGCTTTCTTATAGTCTATCCATGCCATGCTTAGGTTGGTTTTTTTTTCCTTCTCTATTCTTCATTACCATTTTGTCTATCAGGAGCTGGTCTTTTGTGCCCCTACACTTCCTTCTGCAGCCTTTCTGTTGGTGGGGGATGGTGTTTGTCTCCTCTAGGTAGTTGTATAGCCTTTCACTGATGATACCTGTTAGTAACTTCCACATTATTGGTAGGCAGGTGATAGGCCTGTAGTTACTGGCTATATTTCCCTTACTCTTGTCTTTTTGTACTAAGGATGTTCTTCATGTGGTCATCCATTTTGGTGCATGGTGATTTGAGATACAATGCTGGACGACTGGCGACTGTAATCAAAATAAAAAAGCTTAACGTCATAAAGCCCAACCAATGGGAACACAGAATGCATGGTGTATAACTGAAATTTCTGAATACATAGTATAAAACGAGAATCTTGAACTCATGGTATAGAGTACCATGACTGCATGGTAGAAAGAGAAAATCTTGAATGCAGGTTTTTTACATTTGTGATGTAGGTCTTGACGTTTCATGTGACGTCATGCCTCGTCCTTGATGACGACATTTGATTGCGAACACTTGGTGGCTTTCGCGGTACGAATTCTCTAATGAGAATAAATTCGAGTTGAGTATCTTTGCGTACTCTACAGCATCTTCGGTTAAAGGTATCGGTCAGTGTTCAGAACATCATTATTGAGAAAGGTAATTAGCCATGAAAAATATACCAAGGCTTCTTTTACAGAGTAATGCAGCAAACCATGAAATCTAGCAAGCCTGCTTTAGTAAGCTGTAGCGAAAGGGCTCCATTTCATTGCTCGAAAACACTTAACATGAGACGATTATTTGTTAGTGATAAGTCAGGAAGAAAAAGCCACCTTTCTTATCTCAAACCGCTCGTTAATGCTGAATTTATCACAGGTTTTTCCATCTTTGATTGGCACTGAATTGAAAACACCCAATCTCTGAGGTTCTTTTTTTTTCAGTTTCCCTTTTTTCTCGCGCAACTTCCGTAATTACGGACGGTCCTGGAGAGGAGCTGATTTCTGAGGGAATGGCTGACTAATAATTGTAAGAAATCATTCATTTCTTCCTTCTGTTCACCACCATAGATAAATGGATATAGTATACTCCATGAAACTTAACTGAAATAAACTACAATAAAAAAAATGACAAATTCCAGTCAGAAGCAGTTTGAGTCAAAAGAACAATAACATTTCAGAAGCAACTTCAAATTCAGTGCAAAGTAAATCCCCAGATAAACAGTTTCCTGAATCTTCAACCAGTATCGAGTGTCTTACTTCGGTGGTAAATCCCCCGAGGCGACCAGAAAGTCAATGCACGGAACACAGTAAAAAGAAAATGTTTTTGTGCTCGAGAATTTGCTGAGCTTTCGGTTCTGCATCGCTTTAGAAAGCCCATCATTTCTCAGTGAGGCATTATACGATTTATTTATAGGAAAGATTCATTACCCACTCACACACACACACACACACACACACATACACACACACACACACAATAAAATACAATATGCACTTTAACTTAAAAGTTAAGGAAAAAGTATACGACAATTTAAACTTCAGAGTTTGAAGTGGAAATTGTATTTAGATTAAAGAGAAGAATGAAGGTAAAATGGCGCAGAATTAGAAAGAAAGAAAATCATTTAGTAAAGCCAAAAAAACCAAAATTAAAATTAGGAGATTATTGGGTTAAAAGATGGCCCATGATAAAGGAATTCATAAGCAAGAAACAAAGAGGAAATATACGAATAGAGATGGAAGACAGAAATATGGCGAAAAATTAGTTGGACATAATTGTTCTCATTTGTATTCTTGTTATTGTAGGCACTAGTAGTATTTATAATTTCCATCTGAATATTAGATAAAACGAACTCATGGTCAGTGATTGTTCATTTAAAACAATGTTAGTACTTACGAAAAGTGTAAAGATAGGGAACAGAAACAAATAAATATATTACTATAATATGAAAAAATAGGACTAATTATGTAACGTGTGAAATACGGTTTCCCCTCTTATTTCAGAAAAGGTAAATTAGGAAATGACGACGCTGTTTATGACGCTGTGCTGAGATAGTGAACCTTGAGGTCCTTGAGAATTCGTAAATTTATGAAAGAGATATGTGCCTCAGCTAAAGCAAGCCTTCAGTCTTTGAAATTTTCACGAAGGAATTTTTTTTTTCTTTTAAAAACATCATACATAAACAAGACTGATGCCATCCTCTCTGTGAGTATTGAAATTGAACATCACATCTCTTCAAAGCGTCAAAGGAGTTCCAGAACTTTATTTCACTAATGTTTCAGAGGCAACATTATCATCATGAGCAGTGGTAATAATTTTTTTAGATGTTTTATCTTGATGATATTTCTAATGAATGATGTCACTTGTAAAGTTTCTGTTACGGGACTGCTCCTTCAGGTTGTGTGATTATTTATTTTTTACCAATTATTCATGACAATCCTTTTCCACGTAGTGTTCCTGTTATTGTTGAATAAGTCGTTACTCTGACCATTCCACCTGTAGTCATAACTCATTTAGTGCAATGTGAAAGAGCCTTTATGACTTAAGTATATACGTTTTCCATTGTATAAACAAACCCTGGATAAATTGGCAGAGTGAAGATTGATTGAATAGGCTCTGCCCCCAGACATTGCAAAATAACAAATAAACATTGTCAGTAGGGCGCTCTAAAGGCGATAACTCACGGAGCTTCAAGTGAAATCATCAAAGGGTCTTCCAACATCAAACTGCTAATGCCAAACAATACAATGCAGAATGATTCTTTATAGCCGAGGTGAGAAGACATAGTTTAACTAAGACTAGAATTCGAGAAAAATATCGGATTTGGTGCTGAAATCTCGAATTTTGAGAAAATTATAATGCAATAATTAAAACATCATTCAAATGTGAATTTATGACATTTTAAAGATAAATCCTATATGGTATGAAATTTAAGGATATAAGGTTTTATTTTTTGGAGATATTAGCATTTGAATAGCTTTAGAGCCAGGTCGTACCGTTTCCAGCAAGACTTCGCCTCACTCATAATAATTCTTATATGAGATAAAATGTAAAGAGGCAAGGTTTCATCTTCCGAAGTAATTTTTCTTTTATCTTCAATAACTTTTGAGATATTAACATTTCAATAGAGTTAGGGCTGGCCATGCCGGTCCGCCAGAAATGAGCCCGTTTCCAGTAAGACTTCGGTTCGCTCGTAACAC
>NC_087220.1:15901087-15916087 GCF_015104395.2 Macrobrachium nipponense | reverse complement strand
AGTGACACTCATTGCCACCTAATGTCGAGGTTTAAAGGTTCCTGAGTCTTTGCACGAATAGACACAAAGTCTGTTTGGTAACATTTTAAAAACAAGTTCCCAAAGATGCCCCTGGGATGCTTTGGGAAGTCTTTTGCTGGAGAAGAAAGATAAGCCACAAAAGGGAAAATTGTGTTCTTAGGTTTAAGATAGATTTTTTTTACCTGCTCAAGATGCTTTTAATATGCATAATGTGCCCAAAATATCTCCCATAACTGAGGTGCGTTTGTCTAAAAGTTAGATAAACTTTAATTCGTGTTTTCTTGAAATCAATATTTCATGAAGTTAGCTAAGTTCATTATCAGAAGTTTTTTCTCTCTCTTTTATATGTACTGTTGAATTTTCAAAATCTAAGAACGAAAAATTTTGAGTTCAAAATTAAAAAAAAAAAAAAAAAAAAATTCTACAAATTCTTTATCATTTGTAAAGCACATAATGTATGATTATAAGATTTGCTTTATAAAAGAATTACCTTTATACATTGAAATTCAATAAAGTTAAAAGCCTTTAAAACTTAAGAAATATATTGAAATCTTTGTATAAAAAAGTATTGGTCCAAATTGCATAAATTTCTTAGTAATATCGAATCTTACCATGTTCAAAACTCTGGAAAATTACAGCCATCTCATAACTATATTTTAAGTACCTCTTAAATTTTTAACCTATGACCTTAAATACCATCTCCGAGTATTCGGTCACTATGAGTCAGTAAAAGCATCCATTAGTTATCGATTCTTTAACTTTCATTACGTTCGGAAATCTTTCCGATTTCACAAGACCTTCATCTGAATTATCATTATAAGAAAAATCTATAAACACTTTATTGCTGTTGCAAAGGGTGACGTCTGTTTCATACAAAAACATAGATTACCCTTCCTTATGTAAAGGCCATTCCAGCTCAAGGTATGCCGCACATTCCTTTATTTTTGTATTAATGCTTTACAGGCTGTATTAGATTAAGAAAAAATCGATTAAGTTACATTTTTTAAGAAAAGTTCATATTAGACCTTACAACCTGCTTGATAATGCTACTTTTACTTCCTTACTCTTATGGGAATTGTATATCTTTGGCATGGCATTTACACCAAGATAAGTGTAGATAATTTAGTTCCCTTTATCAATATAATTATATATATCTATATATATATATATATATATATATATATAGATATATATATATATTATAATATATATATAATATATATATATATATATATATATATATATATGATTCATAGGTTTGTCACAAGGAGGAAAAAACGAAAAACTAAGTACCAAGTACTTTCGTGTTATTGCTACACATTTCAAAGGTACAATGAACAAAGGAAAGGGATTATTGCACAAAAGGAAACTTTTCATTAGAAAGGGAGGAAAATCACTTAAAAGCAAAAAAGCAAAATTACAGTAAAAATACAAACATCATACTTTAAAACGAAAATTAGACAGCGAGCGTTAACAAAATAACTTACAAACAAAAGATTACTTTCAAGAAATATTTGTACACTATTTCGTAACATTTTCTTTAGTAATAAAACCAAGTAACTTAAAAAGACCAGAACTAATGTTCCTTATGTCCCCATGATAAAATTTTATAAAATCATTACAAGCAATGATCGATCTGCACTTCTCCCAGTCAATATAATGATCAAAATTGAGTGGCAGAAGAGCCTAGTAGCTACTGTTACCAAATGTTCCTTCTTGATTAGGAACGCTGCTCTCTAATCCTTTTTACTGAAGACCCAAACAGATTTCAATGAGGACTATGAGAAAGGTAGTTAGAGATTTGTGTAAGATAAATCTCAAGAATTGCATGAGAACCAAATTTAACGGAGGCCCTTTGCATCACCTTTGGAGGTGTTGAATAAAATTGATTGCAAGTAACTACAGCAAATGCCTTGCCCAACGTAGAAAGCTGCGAATCATAATAGAAGATCTTATGACCCACGTTACAATAACTTTACGTTTTTCAAATATGCAACGTCTAGAGGTTTCTTCATAAATGAGAACATATTCTCATCAAAAGCTTGCTTTCAAAATTTCTTCATTTCTAAATATCAGGAATAAGGAATTATATAATCCAGGGAGCAGCAATTTTTTTTTTTTTTTTTTGTCTAATTTAAATTTTTTCCTTATTCCATATTTTGAAAAAAGATGCAAATTAAGAAAACGCCTGACTTCTGAAATTCCTCTTCATCCCTATTTTCCAACTCTTCCTCTTCTGTCTCTCCAGCTACCCAATACACGAAACGGAAATTCTACGGGTTATGGTAAGAAATAAAATTTGTCTCTAAGCTCATCTTTTCCAAGCATGATTTTTTCCCCCCATTCTTTTCCTTACTCAGGCCTACGTAAGGGAAGTAGGATTGGTGGCCAAATTGGGAGAATTCATTCCATTTCTTTGTTTGTAGTTTATATTTTTATATATATTTATTCGATAACTGATAAGAGTAGTCGAAATTAAAAATTAGCATCTTCTCATGAGATTATTTATGCTTAAAGTCTTTTATTGGGTAACATTTACATGTGTCAATACGATATGTGGTAAAAACAAATATGCATTTTGTCTAATGCTCAACATTTGAACTAATTGGCTTGTGTATCAGTATTCAAGAATTTTATTTGTTCCTTTTTTATCTGTAGTTTTTCACGTATATCACAACATTATTAATGTAGTGAGCAATATAATTAATAACAATCAAAACGTATGTCTTAGTTTGTTTTTAAACAATAAAAGCAATTTAGTTACATTTTTATATATGAATATAATCAGACTTAAGAGGTAAACATATTACATGTGAATCACCGTGTGCCGCTAAAGTATTATAACACCTATAACAGTTATGTAAAATATGCCTGATTGGTGAATGTCAGTAATTTCGAATGAATTCAAACAGTAAAAAAAAAAAAATTAAATCTTCAATGCAAGTAATTTAAAATGTCTGCTACCTTTAAATGAACGAAGGCCAAGTCTTTCACTTACTAATTGGACTGCTTCTTAATTCTCAAACTATAAAATTATTGTGGTGCTCTCACAGTAATTCAGAAGACAGGTTGTTGCTCATCAGCTTTCAAAGGTTGGTAACAGCTGGCCTAAACAATCACCAACAAAATTAAGGAATGGTTTGCTGCCGTCCCAAACCACTTCCACCTTCATCTCCGTTGGTCTGGAAGGGTCCAAATATCTTAACTTTCACGATCTATATTACACTTATGGATCGCCTTTGGGGAAGGATAATTTGTGACATAAGGCTGCCTTAATATCGTTCATTGTAGCAGCTTCATTTCGGAAGGCAAGAAAGGTTTTCAAACACTTGGCCTCCGCTCTAGTAATGTCTTATTTTTTCCCCTTTTCTTGTTATTGATATTTCAATTGTCTTAATCATTTACTGTACTTAGGTGAAGCTATTACCAACGTGTTTATCTTTCACTTTGGTTTGATGTAAGGTTTATTCATTTACAGAGCGAGGTCTTTCTATCTTTCTTAATCCGATTCCCTCTCCACCCGCTTCCCCCCCCCCCCCTCCCCCCAACAAAAAATAGTTCTCACAAAAATATTGGTGTTTTTAATAAGAAAATAGAGTCGAAAACCACCCTATTTCATCTTACGCCTGAAAAAAGAGATTTGAAAAACTTATTTGATGTTTACTGTTTTAATACTGATTAATATAGAAGTTATTTAAGACTGAATTATCATCTTACTTTCTCTATCTCCATTCCTACTCTCTCAATTTAGTTGGTGTCAGTATTTTATCTTGTGAATGAAACATATTTACTCCGTAATAAGAAGAAGAAACAATAGAATATGTAACACACTGTGGCTCGGCACTTTGCAGTTCTTTAACAGAAGGATAGTAAACAGTATATATGTGAGTGCTTTTGTGTGGTTTGGCATGTGTTTGCGCAAGTGCGCACGGCAGTATGTGTCATGGGCACGTTTTTCTAACATATAAGAAGCCATACGTCATTTGGATAACTCAGAGAAATTGCTTAGTCGTGCAATCATTCCTCTCTGGTACGTGTTTCTGATAAGACGCACCTCAGTGAACATAAAGGGTAACTTTATGGCCCACAGCGACGCTGAGGCTCTTGTGTCGGTGCCATTTTGAATGTCTCCTTTATTTCCCCTCACGTTTCCTTTGACCGAGGAATTGGAGGATTGAACGCTCTCTCTTTACTTACCAATTCTCTGCATTATGTTTTTGAGAATTGGTAATAACTGTTTATTGATTACTGATAAGAATTAATATTTCAAAACCAATTGGAAAGTTGTAGAAAATATTCCCTTTTTGAATAATTAAAAATAAGAATGAATAATCAGGTACATTATTCATTGGCATGAAAAATTTTCCGTTAATAAATCTTAGTTTTAATCATTTCACTTTGCTGGATCTCTAATCCTCACTGTAACCATTTGATGTTCTTTCATTTATTTTACATGTTCCAGATGCGAACGAGAATCCTGTTCAGCTTCTTTCTAGACTACCAGGAAAGTAGTACTAAGTTGTCTGAGAGATCAGAAGAGCTTGTATTCTGGAGCTCGCCGGCTATTATTTTCTAGAGCTTGAGCCGTGCCTTCAAGTAAATACTATAACTAAATAAACTGACAGTAAAATCGTAGATACTTAAAGCATGTTTAATTAGAATAATGAGGGAAAATTACCGTCAAGACCCATCAATTATTTTTTTTTTCTGATGAGTATAAATCCTAAAAGTCATTGTTTTTTTTTTCATTATAGATGAAATCAGCACTTAGAAATATAAAAACACTTTTAGTTATGTTACTAGTATTTCAAAAGTACTATATTGCTGAATTCGTGACTTGTCAGCTCTGTTCATCACTTCGAAAAGCCATAGATTCCTGGTAACAACTGGAGCAGATACACCTGTGAAAAATTGAAGAACGTAGATAATAATTAAATATCTTTTTTTTGGATCATAGAACCTTTTGATAAAACAATGCTTCATATATATATATATATGTATATATATATATATATATATATATATATATATATATATATATATATATATATATATATATATATATATATATATATATATATATATATATATATTTTGTTAGTCCAACTTTCTTGGTGTCAAGGGTAATGACTATTTTGGTAATGGAGGATTACTAAGGATTTTTTTTCTTTTCTTTTGAATGAGCGCAAGTCGAGAGTGAACATCCAGTACGGTATTGCATGGGCTCCTAACAAGAGAATTATCAGTCGAACTTGTTTAGAACGAATGAGACAACATGAATCTTATATTTTAGAAATTTTGTCCACTTGCAGATAATGGTTAAAAGGAAGAGCACCCGTCTGGTATATTTTCCAGAACCTTCATCTGTTGGGATTGGATGACCTTTTTTCGAAAGCTAAATTTGCTTAACAACAAATAACATGGACGTTCAAAAAAGAATTATTGTGAAATTTACGTAAATGCAACAATAATGCTTGTTTAGGTTTCATAACTGTTCCTTAATTCAATTCACAACATACCGGAACAGTAGTCAATATCTTAGATTAATTGACTGCTTCCACAATCATGGAAATATACAAAAGACTTCTAAGTTCTAAATACAGAATATTGATTTCATTACCTACATGGAACTGCCAATTGAATAACGATTCCCGGGGCTTTTCATTTCCTATTATAGAATCAAAGGTGCCAACTAAATCTACTTATATTCACATTCCCTTGCGTATTGTTCATTTATCAAAGCTTATCAACGGCATTGCTTCGCATCCTAAAACCTTCCTTTAAAAAAAAATAAATAAATAAATGAACGCTTGTCGTACTTTTAATGTGAAATAAATTAATAAAGCCTAGATTGCAGAAAGCTATTAATCTCAATCTTAGTTTTTGGAGTAAGTAAAAGATGGCGTGAATAATATATGGAGCTCTTGATGTTTGCATGTTGATAATATACGTTTGTAGTTGGTAATGAAATTAAGCTTCAGTGACGGATGAAAGGATTTCTGTTGTGTTAGGCGATATTAGATCGAGGCAAAGAAATGGAGAGACCAGTTAAAAAGTCAGAGAGCAGATGAATACCTACTTGGAAGTTATCAGAGGGAACGAGGCCGAATAAAGTGTTTGTGAGATCGTTTGGCTTCGCGGATAGAATGTAATTGAGTATACTGAGTGAAACTGAGCCTAATTGACACATCATGTGGGAAGTGAAATAGATCCTGTATAATAACAAGCAGATGGCAAAGGGAGATGCTGGAACAAAGAATCCTTAGTCCGGAATAGATGAAGGGACTGAACCAATGCTGGCGATCCAGTCGTGTATAGGTGCACCAAACGGCGCACAGGGTGTTCCTATTTTTCTTGTCACCCACTAAAGGTAAACAAAGACGGGCACGTGTATGTGTGCGCGTCTTTGTTTACCTTTAGTGGGTGACGAGAAAGATACCAACACCCTCTATAGAGAGGAGAGAGAGAGAGAGAGAGAGATAGAGAGAGAGAGAGAGAGCGAGAGAGAGAGGCTAACCAGGGGTGCATAAAACGTCCATAGTATTAGCCGCTTAGTATGCCTGCACGCAAAGTTCATCAGTAACATATTCAGCATCCCTATACGCAGTACTCGATTTACTGCTATCTTGCACATAACCTGACTCTTCCAAGATATTAAATCCCTGTCATTTCTAAAACCTTACTACGTTATTCATGTGCAACTTTTCCATATGACCAAATCTTCTTAAAACTTAATACCCAATATTTACACTATGCTGATATTCCATCTTTTCCATTATGTCCTCATTTCGCAACATTTCAATTTTTTGTTTTTCTTTTATACAACGGATAGCCGGCAGACAGTTGATTTATCAGAGGCAGGAATCTGCCACTGTGCATAGTTTGGAAAGGTCATATAAAAGTTCTCCTCAGTGTTTTAGCAGAGACGTGTTTTGTTCAACAGGATGGGAGTTGTGGGTGGCTTGTGGATGCTGAAACACTGAGGATTGCTCTAAAATAGCCTATTTCATTGAATATCCATAAAAACAGTAGAGAGCAGGAGAAATAAAAGACTGGATATCACAAAACACTTATTTACTACTGCCAAGTTTGTATGAGAAGGATACAAAAGGTGCAAATTTTTATTACTCTTACCGAAGATGATTAATCGTTCGAGGGTCAGTATTGTAGAATTCTTGGTGCAATGACACTTAGCACACACACACACATACACACACGCGCACACACACACACACACACACACGCACACACACACACACACACACACACACATATATATATATATATATATATATATATATATATATATATATATATATATTATATATATATATATATATATATTTTTTTTTTTTTTTTTTTTTTTTTTTTTTTTTTTTTTTCAGTAATACAACCGTTATTTCTTATGTTGCACTTGATATTGTCCGTAAAGTTTTTACAAAAGAATTCATTATTAGTTAGTATAACTTTGAAAGTACAAAATCTTTCCATTTACTACATGAGAAAAAAGAAAAGTATTTTTCAAGGTGAAAATATGTTTTGAATACATTTCCCTCTGCGAAGCCCTAGTCTTGGAGAAATGGAGTTTTTGCATTGTCTTCAGGAAGTGAGATAATGCGATGCTCTATCTTGAAATGGAAGAAACTTTCGATGTTCTATCACGAGTTTCCACAAAGATATGAACCCACCTTTGTTAGTTCCCTTCAACTGACTGTTCTTTCTGTCCTATTAAAATCAAGAAATATATCACAGTGACACGTACTATCTTGGTATCTTGTTTTGAACCAAGATTTGTCAACGATTTTTATATGTACTGACGTGGGTATCTAACAAGACTTCTCTCTTAGAGACAACTTGAGGCACATTATTTTTGTCCATGGTTATAAGCCAAAATGTCACTGAAAAATTTTTTTCCCGCCTTCTCAGAAAATGACAGCTTATGCAATATGTTTTCCAGTAACTCGAAAGGAGCATAAAGATCGAACATCATTTTTAGGAAAAATGCCTTATGGGATCAACGATTAACCTTCATCTTAAATACAAAGGTTATTGTTTCTCAAACAAATAGAAAACAATAGAAGTTCCACTAAAATACTCTCGACAAAAATAAGAATGTGCATTTCTATTCTTTATGTTTAATGCTCACGCCTGTCTTTCGCCCTTAAATTCGTGCTCCACGTTCATGGTGGATTACACTACTGCAACAAGAACATCTAATAAAGTTATTCTTTTGCTGTCAAAAACTCGATCTACCAAGTCTTTCGGACTTATATATCTCCCTCCTCCTCCTCCTATCCTCCTCCTCATCTTCCTCCTTACTATACTACTACTACACTACTACTCTACTACTACTACTTCTTCTTCTTCTTCTTCTTCTTCTTCATCTTCTTCTTCTTCTGAGCAGGGAATTAATCATGGAAAAAGGAAAATCATTCAGTTAGTTTTCCGAGATTAATTGTATACGTGCAAAAGGATGCGTCATCTTTACACGTGGCTCCAAGTTTTCATACTGGATAGGAGGTAATTCTGAATGTTATTACTGCCATGCTCTAGAGTTTCCTATACCGTAGGTGACCTCGAGATCCTCCACCAAGCCGTCTCGCAAATGTTTTTCTCACCCAATACAAGGAATATGACTTTTCCTGTACATATTACTTGAAAGACTGAAACCATGATTCTTGCGAAACCCGTTAATTTCCTGTCCCGATACAGACAAATTGAGGCCTTGGTTTGTCCAAAACCTTTGAGAAACTTAAGGTAAATGTTGATGGCAATATCAAAATTCAAGCTGATTTGCCTATATATATATATATATATATATATATATATATATATATATATATATATATATATATATATATATAATATATATATATATATATATATATAATAGATATATATAGATTATATATATATATATATAATATATATATATATATATATATATAAATCAGAGGTATAATATTGTCTTGAAAAATAGTGGGTTCGGTAATCTTGGACATGATCACATATATATATATATATATATATAATATAATAATAAGATATATATTATATATATATATATATATATATATATATATATATATATATATATATATATATAAACAGAATGAGAGAAATCATCATCAGAAACTAAAATTTTCGAGGTACTCAAGTCAAAAAAGAATTTTTTTTCTGTGGAATATGTACCTTGAATAGATAACAAACTTCATTCATTAAAGTTGTCATTAAGTATAAATGCGAATCAAGCGAAGTTTATTGCGATGCAACATCTATAGTCGATTCAGTGCTTGTGAAACAGCAAACAAAATTGAATTTCGTCATTCCAAATATTTACATAGCAAATGGTCCCTTGAGCGTGCCGTGACCTTTGTTGATTCTGGGTAACTTAGGGTAACAATGCAGCAAATTGTTATACGAAAAAATTAATGCGTTGCAAATAAATGCCCGAGGAAATAGTTTATGTCAAGATCCCGACACTGCAGAAGAAATATGGTTCGTGAAAATATCGTGAAATGAAAACGTAATGAATTTCAAAATTTAATTTTTCAGTTAAATTTTGAAATTCATTCCGTTTCCATTTAACGATATTTTCAAGAACCACATTTCTTCTGCAGTGTCGGGATCTTGACATAAACTATTTCCTCGGGCATTTATTTGCAATACATTCATTTTTTATAACAATTGTTGCGTTGTTACCCTAAGTTATACAGAATCAACAAAGGTCACGGCACGATCAGGGGATCATGTTCTACGTAAAAATTTGGGAAGTTTCTAAAATATTACACTGCTAGAATGAATCTACAAAGATGAGAATCTCACATAAATCCGGAGGACTAATAAATCATCTCCTAAACAATTAATTGCATCTATCCTATGAACCCCAGATTGTTCAAGCTTCTTCAATCAACTCAAGCTTAAAAGGATGAGAAAACCTTATGGATGCACTTCAAAGCGAAGCTCTACTAAAACATTTTAGGTATGAATGATCTCGAAGTAAACCTTCAGACAAACTCCCACTGGCTTGTGTCAGCTGTCCTTATGTGGCTGCTGGGTCCTTTTATATCCGTCTTTCTGTTACAAATGTGACACACTGCAGTCAAGATATTTAGGCGTCCAGCCGAGCAAGGGCGCCAACGCCGTTTTTATAAACTGAGAAAAACGCATTTAATGTTTTGATAAATTGTAGCTAAAAACATATCACTCACCTTTCCTTGTCTTTGGGGAGTCGAAAAAATGATAACTCAGACCTTTTCTTACTTGAATTCTGATATTTAGCTGCATGTAATTGATATCTTTCAACTCGCAGTTGCAAAGGAAAGGCACGAGTTTCCTCTATTGTCTTTTCTATACTCTTTGATTTAAGTTCAGGTTCACAAAGTCAGAAAAAAATGTCTTGCATAGTTTTAAAGGTGAAATAACCATACAAGCCTTATTTCCAGATAACACTCAGGATGACATACGAGTAAACATAATACTGTTGAGAGAAGAGTAGACTGAAAAATAAGTCACAGTGTAACTTTTCCATAACAATAAAACCTACAGAGCCGTCAGAACAGAGGAGAGAAGAAAAATTACTTTCAAAATGTTTATAAAACTTTATTGACATAGGACTAGATATGTATTTCTTTTCAGCCTGATATAATGTAAGGATCTCTGATTTCAACTTTGTTGTTGTTGTTGTTTAAGATTAAGCCAGCCTTGTGCTGGCACGGGCTCTTGCTCCTGAAGCAGCCCGTAACTGTATCATTTGTAAAAATATAAAAAAAACAGTTCATCTACTTTGAAAAACTTTTACTACAGTAGTACAACAGAAGCAGGAATAGCAGTAGGAGCAAAGGCTAGAGAAGACTTATGAACCTGCTCTCTTGACTGAATGCCTGTGGAGAAAGGGTGTGGGGGGGGGGGGGGTGAGTAAAGGAAGGCCAGAAGGAGAGAATGTTATTACAGAGGAGGGAATATGCCCTGGATACTGTTTATAAAATCTTACTGACATTACATTCATGAGGACACGTTTCCGGATTTAAAGAAACATCCAATGGAATTTCCAGGACAAAACCTTGTAAATAAGCTAATTAGGGTATCTCATAGTACTTTTACTGGTGTAATGAGGAATGAACTGATGATGGAGAGATGATGGGAAACAAAGTAGTGATATAAGGATCTACGAAGTCAAAAGGCACTATTGTAGTTTAGGTCTCAGGTAAAAATGATATTAACACTGCATGATATGTAGTCTTGATGATCAGACCGTGTCCACAGGCATATATTTATTTTTTTTTTTTTGCAACAGACCATGTCAGAGGATAAGCAGATATATATAGCTACTGCCAATTTAGAGAAAAGATATAAAAATGCGTATTCATGTCGTAAGGATTAACATCAAATCTTTCAGATATTACAGTTCACTTCAAATTTCCTGGTGACCCACATAAGTAATTTTCGGTCATTCATCATTCAATTTTGCATTTGGTACAAAAATGGCAATTTTATTGCTTTCATTTGACTTCTTTTTCATTTCCAGCCTTTTTTAGCGTGATCAAACGGGCGCGGGATTGATGTTTGCAACCATTTCGCTTTTCAGACGTGAAAAGTTTTGGGAATTTTCCACACTGGTTATGTGAGTTATAAGCTGAATAAAAGATGAATTTGGTTTTATTTATTTATTTATTTTTTTTTTGAAGAATTGGAAACCAGTTAGTTTTCTAGTAATGGAACGAATCTAGATATTTTGAATTTCATTTTGATAATCTATAAGTCCTATGCATTTATTATCGTCCCTCTTAACTAAAAATAACTTAGTCTGACGAATTTTTTCAACGTGGAAAATCTCCAAAACCCGGTAACGGTTACTTTTTTTCTGTAAATAAATAATAAATGAATAAATAAATAGATAAATAAATAAATAAATAAATAAATAAATAAATAAATAAATTAAATAAATAAATAATAAATTATAATTTAGAAAGGTGTAAATTATCATCTTGGCTTAATTAGAAAAGAAGGAACCAGAAGGCCTACCTGATGATTGAAATGTAGAGGAATTACAAGAATCTGCTCCAAGACCACTTCACCAACAAAATTGCTCTCTCTCTCTCTCTCTCTCTCTCTCCTCTCTCTCTTCTCATCTCTCTCTCCTCTCTCTCTCTCATAAATAGTAGTAGTGATGACAAGTAGAAGCATTTCCCTCATGTCCCCTCAAATTGATTTGTGATTTGATAAAGGTCGTGTAAAATGATTTATTGAATGCATTTAGTTTTGATTACCATACTGTCCCTTCCCCCCGCCCCTTCACCCTCCGACACTCCCTTCTTCTCCCTCTTTCCCTCTCTTGACTCCGAATGCTGACCGATTTAGATAAAATCTTTATTTAAGCAGGTCACACCGGGTGAAGTTCTCTCTCTCTCTCTCTCTCTCTCCGTCTCTCTCTCTCCCTCTCTCTCTCTCTCTCTCTTTCTCTCTTCCTTTTTCTTTTGTTTTCCACTGAATCTCGCAAATTTATATAAAAAAAATATCTAGTCTTTTCCCCATTTCTTCAATAGGAAGGGAGAAAATAAATAAACAAATATTACTTGCCCTACGAGGGTAGTTAGGAATGCGAATGTAGGGAGCAACGGACTTCATCGAGAAGCGATTGGAGTATTCAACAAGTGTTGTGAGAAACCTTCAATATGTCAATAGGTTGGTCAGCGCAAGGTTTAAAGAAAACCAAAGTCTAGTATGTAAATCTTGAAGAAAACAAGGTCTTCTCACGCGCAGGATTATGGGGGTTGAGGAGTTGGGATTTAAGAAGCGTGACGTCCCGCGGTCTACTTGCCTTCTTCTCTGCCCAAGCTCTACGCAAATAGGAAAACTTTTCTCCTTTGTCTTCGTTTCTCTTTTTGATATTAGAAATTATGATGCATTCTTTTAGGAAAATAAAACAAAAGTTGACCATATTCATTTCTCTACGTATATTTATTCAAATAGCTAAAACTAAAATTTGTTTACCACTCTTTTTGAGAAGCAAATATCCCTATTTAATCTGCGATTCCTGAAAAATGTACGACATCAAAACAATTTACTCACAGGCGAAGGTAATGGCATTCAATTGCCTCGCATCTCTCAACTCGTTTATCCTACTTATTCCTGATTTTCAGCTTTTTTTTCCCATGATAACAAGTAAACATATTTTCCATGATTTTAAATGCTTCAAAATATAGATTGAGGTTTCATATAAGAATGCCCTATCTGGTAACCAGTACGGTTATTTACTGGTAGATTCCGCAGCTGGCACACCTGGCATCCTATAGCTCAGAATACTTGAGAAGTTATACGAAAGTATTAAATTAACTATTTTGAAACTTGTTGTATACTGCATAATTATATATACATGTATATGTATGTATATATATAGGATGTATATATATATATATATATATATATATATATATATATATATATATAATATATATATATATATATATATATTGCAATTTAGTAATAAGATTGATAAATGAATTTTATATGTAATTACAATTATGATCCATCAATAGTAAAATTTAAAAAATCGTCCAAGTTGAATTTATGAGACGAGTTTCAGTGTTGCAAGCAATATTTTATATATATGGACTAACATTCCATATTTTAATATGTAAACACTTACATATATATATATTATATATATATATATATATATATATATATATATATATATATATATATATATAATTTTTTTTCTTTGGATTCCGATAAAGCTGTCAAAACGAAAAAAAAATAATTCTATGACGTTCGTAACAGGGATCTTTATGATTACAAATATAGGACGCGAACGGCATATGGGCCATACACAAAAATAAATGGAAGGAATATTTAGAAACAATATTGCTGAAAACGATTTTTATTTGTTTATTCATCGTTAACGTAGGAAATATTACATTTTCAATTTGAACAGGGAAGGACTTTTGTATCATAATCCTAGAACACAGTGGCAGAGCCGCTTTAATGCTTTTGTTTCATCTCTGTATTTCTTAGCCTTCCCCGACTAAACGTCAAATGATATTTATAAAAATAAATTATGATTCCTATAATATATAAGGATAGCATGTTACAAAAAGATCTTTAGAGAAAGTGATGTAATTTTTTTTTTTTTTTTTTTTTTTTTTTTACTCTTTTACACATTTTCCAAAGGGATGGCCACGTTTTCTTACAAGAACTTATTTAAACAAACTTTAGCCACGTCTCAGAGCAACAGATATTTTAAACGATTATAGATGTTTTGTTTCTTTCTTTCTCCTGCTTGTAAGCTTTAAGCTGTGAAATTATCACACTGGAAATCAGGCCTGCATAGCCTGAAATTATCACACTGGAAACAGGACCTGCATAGCCTCTTGTATTTATTCCACAAATCCCAAACAAGTACATTGTTTTCTTTCAAAGAAGGAAAGCTAATTCTCTGAAAAAAATATTTTTTTACAGTTTTTTTTATTTATTATTTTTTATTCTAGTGAAGATATCAGTAAGGCTTGGTATATATTTGGTTTATAACTGATCAAAAATACTAAGAATAGCCTAAAATTCAATGCAAAATGTCAAATTTCCTAGTTAAAACTAACAATTGTTTCTTTTTAGAATTTAAATAAACTTGGAAGCAAGTTATTTGGAAACAGATTTTTTTAATAATATTTATTTCTGGAATTACATTGATACTTCTTGTTCTGCAATGAAATAAAGAAATATTGCAAAAAGTATACAATTCACCCATATTTTATTTTTGTACATAATATTTGGTCGATTTTATAATATGACAAAGAACATCAGTTACCTGTGCATTCTACCTGCTTCATTACTGTAAATGTTAGTTGGAAAACCTTGGCATAACAAAGAATCAAATAAGAACTGTGTGAAATAATGAGATTAAAAAAAACTGTAATTTTTCTCGCAAATAAGCAACGTTTGGTATGTGCGGGCACTGACTGAAGTGTATTTACAGAATTT
>NC_087220.1:15883587-15893587 GCF_015104395.2 Macrobrachium nipponense | reverse complement strand
AGTAAAAGAAATAATTTTTGTGTTAGTTGCTAGTTTTTTTTTTAGTTTTTACAATTAATCGTGTCTAAAATTAAAAGAGTGTGTCTCAAACATGGAAGTAAATGCTAGAAGAAAAGAAACATATTATTTATTTCCTGCAGAATTTTCCTTCCATGTTTGGCCCCCACGCTTTTATTTTTGTAGACATGAAAAAAAAGTAATTTTTTACTTAGTAGTGCGTTTTAACACAAGCATGTTTAAACTTTTTATTTTTATTTTTATTTGATACTAAATCTGTCACAGTAAATGTAGACCAAGAGTCCATAAAACTGGCAAAAACGACGATTAATTTTCTATGAATTCTGGGAAAATTAATGCTTCATGTAGCTCGAACCCGATTTCATTTTGAGAACTTATTTCACGCAGTGAGTGACTTTAAAGTGCAGTGATGCAACTACAAAACTGACAAATCATATAGTTATATAGAAAAAAAAATTGTTTTTTTAGATCTTTTATTTATGAATATTTCAGCTTGTTCAGTGAAGAACACTGCCAGGGAAGATGCAACTACTAATTAGGTCATGTACGAGAAGAATGTAACTGCAATATTAGATCGAATTAGTCCAGATAGAAAAAAAATAAAAAAAAAAAAAAAAAAAAAAAAAAAAAACTACAGCTTTTTTCACGGAACTCCCCAACGCTCACCAATCTGTCAGACTGATTCAGAGAGGTTAACAATGTTGCACATTTAATACTTCGTTTCAAATGTAATACGGAAATCCCTTGCAAAATTGTCTATAATAGCAGAGGTAATAATACGATTAAAGGGAGATCAGAGACGGAAAATGAAGATAATGATTACCGGTTGTGTAAAACTTGGAATAGAGTGGCACAAGTCTTCAACTTCCCTACTAGCAATCAAAATGAACACTTGAAAAGGAAAATCGAAACAAAGGCAGAGAAGGAGCGAGGAAATTGCCGTCGATTCCCTGAGAAGGATTTCTGAACAGAATTTTGTAAGAAGATATGAAAAAAAGATTCATACACAGAATATTCAGTACTCGCGTATTACTTCCCATTTACTGATTGAAAGGGCCTTTACCCTGAGATAGACAACAAACATACTCGTTTTCAAAATATGTCGCCACCTAAGATTTTCTTGATGGGAACTGGAAGAGAAAATCAATTTCTCGTTCCTTTGTGTTCTTCACTCCACAGGGCGTCTATGTAGTGAAGGAGCGAGCAAAGGTTCTTCAAGTACAACCTAATGGCGATGAAAAGAGAAACTTTCACAGGAATATAGATTGTACAATGCTCTCATAATCATATGAATCTTTAAGAACTGAAAATGGAAAAAAAAATTACAGTTTTTAAGTTAAGTGCATGGCATATGTCAAGAGGAAAATATAACGGTAGTTTTACAAGCTAAAAGTATACGATTTTGTCGTAGCCATTAAAGCGGAATGAATGAACAAACTGATGGGTAACATTTTTCTCTTATTGTATAGAAAATGCTGAAGTTTTGCGGAAAAAGCGAAAGAGATAAATGGTGACGGAAGAAAAAATAATCTTTTATATTCTAGGTAATCTGATTTTATGTAGGATAAAAATATATTAACGTTTACTCAGCTGACTCCTCTATTCTCCTCTAAATATGGAATCCTCTTTAAAGGAGAAAAAATGAACAACGATGTCCTAACATGCTAAGGGATTTGTTAAAGAAATGGGTCGGTGTAACAAAATATCATATTGCTCTTAGAAGTGATGATAAAGATTTTTTTCGTGTATAATAACTTGAAGCTTAGAGGCATAATTGCTGCAAATATTCCTTTGACTTCCGGCTTTGGCATTAAATAGACTTGAATGGTTCCAGCCTTTGCTTTTCCTGGCAATATATTACCGTCATTTTTAATTGAAATGTGATCTGTTCTTAAGTTGTGTATTCTTTCAGTGTGTTGTTCTCTGTCATTTTGAGAGGTGGACTTTTTTGCTCTTCATTTTAAGTTCGTTTTTTATTTTTATTTTTTTCATTTACTGAGTTCAGCTTTTGTAAAGGTCATTTTAAGTTTTCCTGGCTTTTAATTTGTAAATGCCTTTAAGCGTGATTCATTATTTTTTAAGTTTAACTTAGTTTCCATTTTAAATTTTCTTATACTTTGTATGTGTTTCTTTTAATCGTGTGCTCGGATGTCCTTATTTTATATAGATGTCCTGATGATGTGACCCTGGGTCAGGAAAGGCGTTGGCAATAAATGCATCTAATGTATATGTATATGTTCCTGTGCCTTTCTCCTGCCTACTATAGTACTTTTGAAAGCGTGGATTATACTATATATATATATATATATATATATATATATATATATATATATATATATATATATATATATATATATATATATATATATATATACATAACTGTAAATTAATATGAGATAATTAAGAGCCTCAATAATAACAACTTCTTTTTGTCAGCATGTCTTCTATAATTCCAAAGTCATTAACGTTCCAAACCAAAGGTGCTTATGATAAGAAAAACAAATTATGATTCAGTTTACTTATATTTAGGTAAAGATAAAAAACCCACATTAGCTTATAGAGCGCTTCCAATCAAGGAAAGCATTAATGAAGCCAATACCTAATACCATATTTCCCACTTCATGAAAATAGAGAAAAACAAATTATGAAAATCAGTTTTAACTTATATTTCAGGTAGTAAAATAACCCACATATAAAATATAGAGCGCTTCAATCAGGAAAAGCATTAATTTAGAAACCAATAACCCTATACCATATTTCTCATAAAGACGAACTGAAATTTGCCCCAATCGAAAGAGACTCTAACCCCTTTCCCCTCAAGCATCGTGACCCTGAGGGACAAGATCCAATAAGGAGATCGTCATTAATATTCACGTCGTCTGAGGTCAGCTTCCTAATTGCCTTCGTTACATGCACATGGGACAAGTACGCCTAGGGCCAAGATAAACGAGCGCAGATAAAGGAAAATACGGAGAGGAGGAACAATATTTTCGTAATTACCTTTCTCTGCCTCATATACAGAAAGGATCACTATCGTCGGTCTCTGCTACATATCCCAAAATGTATGTCTGTATATATGACTGTTGGAGCAATATCTGTGTGTGTGTGTGTGTGTGTGTGTGTCGTATGAAATCCATTACAGGCTATTTCTGTGTATGAGATTCATCTTCCCATTTAAACCTGAGACATCTACACAAAAATATGAACAATGAGCAAAAAAAAATGGAAATTATTAGACAGACAGATTCACCAAACCTTTCTTTCGACAGATACAAGAACGGAAATTAGGCTATATTTAGGGAGTACTACTAGATGAGTTCATATTCTGAATCTTTTAAATAGAGAGTAAAAGTCTCGACAGCCGATGAGAGAGCATAAATTATCATTTCAAAATTCCCGATAAACCTAATCATGCAGTAAGGTGATGTATGATCTGCAATTTTTGTACTGAAAAATACTGGTTACAATAATAGAAGTAAAGAGACAAAATAGGCAAAATAAAACAGAAAATTAAGATCAGGATATCTGACATGATGGTTGTCAAACATACTCACTCACACGCACACACACTCGCACACACAACACAAACACACACACACACACACACACACACGCACACACACACACCCACACACACACATATATATATATATATATATATATATATATAGATATATATATATATATATATATATATATAGTATATATGTGTGTGTGTGTGTGTGTGTGTGTGTGTGTGTGTGTGTGTGTGCGTGGGTATATAAGGTGAAGTTTACTGCAAATAATCGTTAACGTATTAAAAGAAATGGAGAAGGACGTAGTCTTTGCTACAGATAAACGTCGTGATTGCGTTCAGAATACATTTATGGACCGCCGAGTGTCTTCGAATTATAAAATGGTCAAATGAGAAAATTGTATCCATGTCAGATAGACTGATTGCAAAATTATTTATTTGACCTTCAGCGGGAAAGGTACAGCAGAGAAGATTCCAACAAACTAACGGTATCGAGATGGATAAGACAGGATTTGCCCTTCTACTCTCGGTCGGGTGAGGGCGCGCAATGTAGAAGTTGGGGGGGATGCAGTCTAAAATCGGTGCGAGGAAACTATCCATCGATATCGCGGTGTTTGGCGCATTCTCGCCGATGTATGCAATATTTGCAAATGCATTGCACACATTTGTGTTAGAATTTGGTTTTCTATTTTGGTATTCTTATTGCTATGATACAGGTGTTCATTCCCATCAGTATTAAAATGTTTATTTTCAAGTATGAAAATCCGAAAAGAATTCGGTCTTTGCCTCCAAACCTGGGGAAAGTAAGACCCTGTTCACACACGGCGGTTCCGCGCGGATGCAAAGTCAATGAAAGAGCACAGGGGTGTTCACATACAACCGCACGGAGTTGTTAACCGCCGCGGCATCCGCGCGGATCGAGTTTCCCCTTGCAACCGCACGGATTCCGCGCGGTTCGGGATGCAAGCGTTCACTAGCGTCTCTTCATGTAGACCACGCGGATTTGCTTGTGCCACACATCGCAATGGAGACAAGTTGCTTAAGTACCGACATTTTCTTTGATGAAGTTGAAAAACGTCCAGCCATGTGGGACAAGAGACCAGATGATTATGTCAAAATAGTAAAGGAGCAGTGTTGGGTTGGGAGGAACTACTTGGAAATTATCTTGCCAAAAATTATCTTTGATAAGACAACCGAAAAATCGAGTTAAGTTATCTGCACTTTTTATTTAATTTCTGAGTTTTTACTTTTCACATCATATCAGTTTAACCTGCAGTTCAACTTTACCATCATGAATGAAATATACTGCAAAATGATCTCTTGCTGAGGTAGCGACAAGGCAGGTTTATCAGTGGTGTTGAAATAGCACATCCTAGCACCTATAGACATCTCGTGTCCTTACAAAATTATGCAAAATGCTGCATGCTTGTATAATATACTAAAAAAAAACTGAATTCCTATCAAAGGAAAACTTATTGCTGATGTTTGTTTTCTTTAGTATCTATGAAATCCTAAGAAAAGTATATTGTTGATGAAACGGTGCCTAATTTGTATATATTGCTTATCTTCCTGTGGAATTTACTCATTATTATTAATCATATGTATGTTTATCATTTTTATCACATTTAATTAATTGCAGGAGAAATGAAGCTTCGCTAGTCTTGTCTCCCTTAAAATAATCTATTATTTCAAATATTTGAATCAACAGTACAAACGGTCTTTCCTCTAAGAGTAAATTTTAAAAGAGATTGGTTGAACTTACTATAAATTTTCATTAATACCCGGCGGTACATGGGAAATACCTGAATCCCTTTAACTGAAGACCTGAAGCCCCCAAAGTCTGATTTGCAAACGCTTTGACTGGCAGGGGAAATCTAAGGCAAACTGAAGTTTCCGGAACTGGAATGGAACAGCAGACGGAATAACTGTGGGCGGTTTGATGTGCCCAAGACTTTCAAAGCATTGTTGGAGCTTTCTGTTTTTCACTGACGTGTTGAGAACCTTCGTTTGGCACTGCTCTGCCTCATCTTGTTCGTATTAAAATCAACTGACTTTTGGAGGAAAATATCTCAGAGATATTGTTCCAACAGCTCCAGATGTGAACACTGACGCCACATACTCCAAGGCACCATAATTATAATTCGTTGCAATGTATCAGCACGAACCTCTGCGGTAGGTCTAGAGACACTATGATAGTGGGGGCAAAATGTAGGTAATACCCATTGACGTAGTTAACCGTAATGAGTACAATGAACTGTCGCGATGTTAATGAATTCTTCTTTCTTCAGTTATTTAGATACTTCTCTCTCTCTCTCTCTCTCTCTCTCTCTCTCTCTCTCTCTCTCTCTCTCTGGTATCTCTTCTCTCTCTCTCTCTCTATGGCAAAATATCACAGATTTACTTATTTTCCAACTAATTCATTAATAGAATTCGGTATCTCAATTTATGGCCATCCATTAATATCGATAACGCATCATGCCACGAGTTTTATGAACCTTGGTAATTATCTTCCTTATTAATCGAGTTTCGGTAATTTCAATTAGTCCTGTGGTTACTGCAGACATTTTATGACGGATAAGAATTATTTTCAATTCATGTTCGCCTAATGTACGCACAGACAGAGGTGCTTAATCATACACACACACACACACACAAACTCACGCTGTGAGTAAAAATGTCACGTGGAAAACATTTATTGACAAGCTATCATATATAACAGGCATGGAGAGATGTATAGATTATTTAGCTAGAGCAAAACCTATATTGTTTTAGATGCAAATATAAAATAAACAATACGTGTCTTGCAAATATTTCAGTTTTATCCGAATAGGTTAATCTTCGGTAACCGAAATCTAAAGTTTTTTTGGAGCATACAACTCAGCTCATACACATTTATGGTTTGTCGTTTTGAGGAACTGTTCATCCTGGCTTATATACCTTTCCGTGACCAACATGAATTCCTTTACAAAAACCCGTCGTTTTCTAAGGTGAAAAATTCTCAAACATGTAAAAAGGACGGGTAAAATTTAACATCGTTCGTGAGATGCAAAAATAAAATTTAGTCGCCAAAATTGTGTAAATAAGACGAGTCCTCAGACTCCCGTTAACATTGCTAAAACTTTTAAGAGAAAGTTCATAAAATGGATGATGTGTAATTAGAAGACTGATGTTAACGGTTAAGGGAATTGGAATAAAATCTTAGGCGAAATGCTTAGAATAGGTGACATGGCTTCCAACGGGGGAATTCTAAGAAGGTAAAATTTCAAACTTTACAGGTCGCGTTAAGATAGAATGCAAAATAAAGCTGGAAAAAGTCCGAATTCTTAATTGGAAAATAGTTTGGCTGCTCTTTTCTTAAAAAAAGGCTAAATGAGAGGAATAAAAAGCATTTATGGTAAAGTGTAGGTATTCAGTTTGTATATGCAAATGCTTCTTTACTTAATACTGCAATAAATGCGTTGACTTGATGTAATGCTTTTTATTCGTTTCCCTACGACAGAGCAGAAGATATCGGTAGAATTGTTCCGAACGATAAAGGCTCTGAAAAATAATACACGAAGCGATTTTATGGTGCTATATGAAATATTATAAGCTAATTATTGTTAGATAAATAAAATGCACAAGGCGCTTAATGACAGTATACAAGTCAAAACTAATTATTGTTACATATACAAGGCGATTTCATGGTGAAATATTAGTTTCAAAGCCAATTACTGTTAGATAAATGAAATATACCAGGAGATTTTATAGTTGTATACAATTTTCAAAATTAATTACGGTTAGATATAGGAAGCGATTTCATGGTGGTATGTAAGTGTCAAAGCCCATTACTATTAGATAAATAAAATATGCCAGACGATTTTAAGGTGGTGTATATAAGTTTCAAAACTAATTACTATTAAGTAAATAAAATACGCCAAGCGGTTTTCATGGTGGTATATAAGTATTAAAGTCAATAACTATTAGATGGATAAAATATGCCAGGCGATTTTATGGTGCTGTTTAAGTTTCAAAGTCAGTTACTATTAAGTAGATTAAATATGCCAAGCGATTTTATGGTGGCATGAGTTGCAAAACTAATTACTGTTAGATAAATAAAATATACCCGGCGATTTTATGGTGGTATATAAGTTTTATAACCAGTTACCGTTAGTGTTGTGAAAAGGTAAATAAGCAAGAATAATGTCCAGACAATAAATAGATTTTGAAAAGGACAACATATATTTAAAAATATTTGCAGACCAGAACAAATCTCAACACACACAATTGCAACGAGTGTTTCGAAGATCAAAGAAGTGATTATGGAAAAAAATCGATAAAAAGCTTCCCTGCAAAATTATTCATAAGAATACGACTTTTCCCTTTCACAGAACGTTACGCCTACCTTCGAAAAACAACAGAGAATAGTGGCATAAGTAAAATAAAAACTTTGTATGGATTGCTCATTCGCGATGCAAGAGGAGCTACAGGTAATAACTCTTGACCAATAAGGCCAACCAGTCTTAGAGTGTACCTCCATAAAACTGGTATCTTATCTCTTGACTTAACTTTTTCATGAATAAGATTCTTTTCGGTTTTCTATGTGAATGAGTTGATGTTTCTGAAAAAAAAAAAAAAATTAGGTTAATATATATATTTTATGAACTTTAATATTTTATTTTACTCAATTATATTTTTAGAATTTTATCTTCAAGAACTGCTCTTATCGGGATTTTAATCTTGAATCATAGTTTTTTTTTGAGAATCCAATATTCATCATAAGAAAAACATACTTTTAGACATACCTGCATATGTTTATATATGTGGAGGGTTCTTTCCATCACCAGACACATGACGTGTGCATATCCGAACCATCACACGGACCATATCACACCAGACTTGGTGAAATGAACTTCTTTAATAAACAGATAAGCAATGATGCATGTATTTATAAAGAACTCACCCGATAATACTTAATGATGAGTATTTTGACAACTTTTATAGTGATCAAACGGGTAAAGCAATGGAAACAGAACAGCAGACAAAATGGGTGAGATGAACAGTGGAATTCAGTACTTGTTAGTAAAAATGATCATACTTTCAACAACTAGGCAGTGGCAAATAAATAAATAAATGAATGAATGAATCAATCAATCATTTTAGCAGTTCACTCGAAAAAAGAATCATTGAGCATACTTTTGTAAAATAAAGCTTTCGTAAAAATATGAGTATTAGACAAGCCATGTATAAATATTTCCATTAATTTCAAAAGATGTAAGTTATTTAAATTCTAAGCAAAGATGGTATATATGTACAGGAGAGGGGATACTTAGATATGAAAACACATTACCTGATGTAAACCACAACCGAGGGTACGGTTCCAGCCCTTGGCACCTGTCAGGTGTGGAAGTTTGGTTTGCAGCGGTCTGTATGTTTATTTTTAATGTCACCTTTGCATATATCTTCTGAATTTCTGCCACTGTCCATCAGTCCTTCATTATTGGCTTAGAAATAAAGCCAAGGACATTTATAGTTAAATAAGTGGCTTCCGAATGGTCTCTTTTCATCTTATTTATTTATTTTTTGCTGTCTCTTGAATCGCAAGAAAACCTCCCTTCTGCTTTGCTTACAAACGTTCATCCTACTTATCATGACGCTCCATACGCTAATTTTAAGAAATAAAATATCACGGGAACATGTGAAGCTTCATGGCTTACAGAGAGGTCATTTATCTGATTAATGACTTACACTGCATATTTGGGTTCAGGGACCAAACTACCCGGTTCAATTCCAGTACCCTGACGGGCATCGTTTTATGTGAGTGACAGCTGCGTATTTATGCCGATGACAAACGCAGATTTTGCAACAACACCGTCACTTTTATGGCGACAGCAAAAGGTTTCCGAGGTTATTGGTAAATCTTTACTACCTCTTTGTAAATCATTTCATTCATTCATTTTAGCAAGAAGTTGTTTGGTAGGAAAACGTTTTTCTAATAAAAAATCTTGGAAAGTGAAATGTTTTTTTGTAGATAATTTTTTTCCAAATATATATCAGATCATATCACACACCAACAAACTCACACACACACACACACACACACACACACACACACACACACAATCACTTCAATGACGAGTGCTTTATCGCTGGGCAGTCAAGGATGTTGAAGGTAAGCTTGGATTCTAATTGTGGAGTTAGCTATCGTACGTACAAGGGTCAAACTATCAAACCCCGAATTTTGTTGTATTAGAGACTATGGGAAAAAATGCAAATATATTAATAATTACAAATATTTAAAAATAATAGGCAAAAGCTCCAAACGAACACCAATTAGCAATACACGAATCTCTTTTTATTAAAAGAAGTGGTTCCCCAATTGAATACTCGGTCAACGTCAACTCCTCTGTACCTCTCTTGAGTTTCATTCGGAACCAAAACGGACCCTGGCAGTCACTTAGCTTTTGCCATCAGCACTACTGGCAATCA
>NC_087220.1:15795351-15883087 GCF_015104395.2 Macrobrachium nipponense | reverse complement strand
GTGAGTAGGGTTTAAAAATAAGGCTCAAAAAAAGTAAGCACAAATGAGGCTCCTCATAAAAAAGCGTGGGAAAACAGAAATGCAAGTAACTGATGAGGAACACAGAAACTTCAAGGTCGCTGACATAGAACCATCTACGAGGTTTCTTGGGTCTGAGAGTGTAGGAAGATAAATAAAAGCAGTAATGTGGAATGGGGAGGAAGAAGATAGAGGTCTGGTGATTAGGAGGATTTCGCTACAAGTGCATCTGCATGGACAAAAGGAATGATCGCATAGTACTCCACGAATGATATGTATAATAAGGCAGTGAAAAAAAAAGGAAACTAGTTGCAGTAGAAAGCGGTAACAAGTAGATGGATCTTAAAAAAGAAATAAATATGAATGGAGTTGGGAATCCCGGAAGACATTGCAACCTTGGTGCGAGTATTTGAGGAAATGCTGAGGATCGATGGGACAGCAGGGAGGAAGCTGATGTGAATAAAATGGGAATGGGAATGGAATGTTTGTGAAATAAGGAGTACAATTGAAAAGTTGAAGAATGAAAAGGACGAAAAGAGTAGGGTTTTGATATATGAACTAAAAAACAAAAAAAAATTGAATATTGCGTGAATGTGAGCTGTGAACCATTGAGTAAAAAATTATCTAGTGATAAGTAAAAAAAAAAAAAAAAAAAAAAAAAAAAAAAAAAAAAAACTTACATTGACATTTTCTGAAGTTTACACCGTGGATAAAAAAGAAAGAGAGAGAGAAAAAAAGGCACGAGGCGCAGGTAGAAAATAATTTCAAAACGGATCAACCACAAATGTATGGTTAAATTTAATCTAAAATCAATGTTTTTTATGAATGAATAAAAGGCTGCGATTACGTAGTTTAGGCGAATGGTTTAATCAATATTCCCCCCCACCCCCCCACAAAAATTTATTGCTAAATATTGCAAAAATGTGACACAGAATAGTCCAACTGAATCAATGATGATGAAGTATGTGATCATAGAATTAATATCGTGTTAGAAATAGATTGCGCAAAGAAAAAAAAATATAGTAAGTATAACTGAATGGAAACATCCCGTCATTAATATGCAACAATTTCTGCCTTTTTAAATTACACACATTTGGTGGCAAAGAAGAATATTTCATAAATACTGACTTTATTTTTTATTGTGAAAATAAGATGGAAGCCGCTCTGTATGAACACAACATTAACTTAAATTGTGTAAGTATTTTAATTAGTAATTGTTTTCATATTGCCTCGGTAAGTTTTTAAAGGAAATTTTATCATATAATTCTGCCACTGATTACACGTATTCCACTATATTCACTTGTGGATGTAATTTATCCAAAACCAGCCAGGCCAGAAAGTCACTACTGTATCAGTATGTCTAATTAGCACCAGCACCGAAGGACAGCTATTCACTTCATTCATCCTCCTGCACACTGGTTTAAGTGTTTACAAAATCAAATAAATATATTCATTTATCCATAGCATATGTTTTGGAATAGATATTATAATGAAAAATAAAAAATAATTACTATCCCTTTCTCTTTCTCTCTCTCAATATCTGATACGTTTTTTTAGGATGGCTTCCCCGCCGTGCTATGCTTGGCTGGATCTAAGGACAATCCGGAAAGGTGGGGGATGTGGCAGCTTTTCTTGTGCACTACAGCAAGTAAAAAAAAAAATAGGGGGGGGTGGGGGGAGGGGGGGCTGAGTCTGGATGCCACTAAATTTTGGGGAAATATTAGTGTTTTAAAGATTCGTCCGATTTTCCATTAACTGCATTACAACCATTTGTGTATTTATGTAACAGGATTGAATAAAGTAGAAAAAGCAAGGAAAGAAAATTATTTGATGATGGATGTTTTACCTGACCGGTTTACACTTTTCCTAATACTTCTGTAGCCTAAGATGTCTCCAGAGAGGTCCTTAGGTTAATCTTATTGTGCAGCAGATAAAAATAGTATATCACTTACGACGCGATAATTCTACCTAGCATAATAATAATAATAATAATAATAATAATAATATAATAATAATAATAATAATAATAATAATAATGTGGCGCCCGTGGCAGTGGGTTAGGTCGTCAATGGACTGATTAAGTCAAGTTAAGCACATTGGGGCTGGTCAGTCGTTGGATGGGTGACCGCTCTCCTCGGTGTTGATTCCTTGGGAAAGGATCTTTACCATAATTTCCTCAGTCTACTCAGCTGTAAATGAGTACCTATCTCTGATGGGTGGGGTAGGGTCCAGCTATGCGTTAAATAGCAAAACTCAGCAATGATGGAAAGAAATGAAGGAATAAACGACAACGACGTAAATGGAACCTCTGGCAATAGAGGAGCTTCGTCCGGCAAACCAGGTATTCAACCCAATTGAAGGGGAAGACGGTCAGGTACTTGGAGGTCGTCATCCAGCAACTGACCACCACAACGACAGTAATCAACAGCTTGAGATTGGAGCTACTGAAGCAAAAAGGAAGAAATGGACAAGAGAAGAAAATAAGGAAATATGGGGATGCTACATCAGAAGCAACCCGACGGAGAGAGGATACTAAAGAAGGTTGGTCAACATCTGGAATGAGACGAATAACACCCCCCAAGCAGAGCAGAGGCTGGCAGACCAAGTAAGGAACATAAGAAAAAGAACTGGCTCTCCCTAACAGAAAGAGAAGACTGTAAATGGGAAATGTCACACGACAACGAATTACACGAAGACGAACTGAGAGCCGATGCCACAAAGACGACAGGGATGATGAGGTATCAAACAACGACACACGAAGAAACACCGACGAAGTAACAGAGAGGAAGGAATGGGTAGAAAAGATTAGACAATGGATAGAGCCAGATACAGAAAGTACAAATATCCCCTCCATGAAAGCCTAAAACACCAAGAAATTGAGGGAGAAAACAAGTGAGGTCAATGAAATAATGGGCATAATATACACCACCAGTATCACAGAAACAAATAACTTGGCATATGCAGGAGCAAGATTAGTAGCAGAACTGAAGGGGATTCGAACACCAACACCACCGGCATAAAAAACCCAACAGAAACCAAAACAGCAACCTCCTTGGAAAAGGCGCCTGAAAAGCAAATCATGGTGATGAGATCTGACTTGAGTAAACTGAAAGAGATGGCAGAAAAAAGGCTAAGAAGCAAGAAAGCAAGGGAGGGACTCAACGAGAAAATACAAAGTACAACAGAGGGGACTAAACAACACAATAGAAGTATGTAAAACAGAGGCTTAAGTCCAAAAGCACATGAACAGGAATAAGGGATACCAACAGAACAAAACTATTCGGAACCAACCAGAAAAGACTATACAGCCAACTAACAGGGGAAGACAACCACCCAGAAATTCCTGAAGCCGAACCAAGTAAGAGACTCTGGGAAAACATATGGAGCAATCCGGTGTCACACAACAAACATGCAACATGGCTCCAGGAAGTCAAGGAAGAAGAAACAGGGGGAATAAAACAAACATTCACAGAGATCACGACAGACACGTCAAACACCAACTAAAGAAAATACCAAACTGGAAAGCCCCAGGTCCTGATGAAGTCCATGGATACTGGCTCAAAAATTTCAAGGCCCTACACCCACGAATAGCAGAACAAATCCAGCATTGTATCTCAAATCACCATGCACCCAAATGGATGACCACAGGAAGAACATCCTTAGTACAAAAAGACAAGAGTAAGGGAAATATAGTCAGTAACTACAGGCCTATCACCTGCCTACTAATAATGTGGAAGTTGCTAACAGGTATCATTAGTGAAAGGCTATACAATTACCTAGAGGAGACAAACACCATCCCACCAACAGAGAGGCTGCAGAAGGAAGTGTAGGGGCACAAAAGACCAGCTCCTGATAGACAAAATGGTAATGAAGAACAGTAGGAGAAGGAAAACCAACCTAAGAATGGCATGGATAGACTATAGAAAGCCTTCGACATGATACCACACACATGGCTAATAGAATGCCTGAAATATATGGGGCAGAGGAAAACACCATCAGCTTCCTCAAAAATACAATGTGCAACTGGAATACAATACTTACAAGCTCTGGAATAAGACTAGCAGAGGTTAATATTAGGAGAGGGATCTTCAGGGCGACTCACTGTCCCCACTATTCTTCTTAGTAGCCATTATTTCCATGACAAAAGTACTTCAGAAGATGGATGCCGGGTACCCAACTCAAGAAAAGAGGCAACAGAATCAACCATCTGTTGTTCATGGACGACATCAAGCTGTATGGTAAGAGCATCAAGGAATAGATACCCTAATCCAGACTGTAAGGATTGTATCTGGGGACATCAGGATGGAGTTTGGAATAGAAAAATGCGCCTTAGTATCAACATACAAAAAGGCAAAGTAAACGAGAACTGAAGGGATAAAGCTACCAGATGGGAGCAACATCAAACACATAGATGAGACAGGATACAAATACCTGGGAATAATGGAAGGAGGGATATAAAAAAACACCAAGAGATGAAGGACAACGATCAGGAAAGAATATATGCAGAGACTCAAGGCGATACTCAAGTCAAGACTCAACGCGGGAAAGGGAAATATGATAAAAGCCATAAACACATGGGCAGTGCCAGTAATCAGATACAGCGCAGGAATAGTGGAATGGACGAAGGCGAGAACTCCGCAGCATAGATCAGAAAACCAGGAAAACATATGACAATACACAAAGCACTACACCCAAGAGCAGCAAATACTGGACAGACTATACATAACACGAAGGAAGGAAGGAGGGAGAGGACTACTAAGTATAGAGGACTGCATCAACATCGAAACAGAGCACTTGGGCATTATCTGAAAACCAGTGAAGACGAATGGCTAAAGAGTGCATGGGAAGAAGGACTAATAAAAGTAGATGAAGACCCAGAAATATACAGAGACAGGAGAATGACAAACAGAACAGAGGACTGGCACAACAAACCAATGCACGGACAATACATGAGACAGACTAAAGAACTAGCCAGCGATGACACATGGCAATGCTACAGAAGGGAGAGCTAAAGAAGGAAACTGAAGGAATGATAACAGCAGCACAAGATCAGGCCCTAATAACCAGATATATTCAAAGAACCATAGACGGAAATACATCTTCCATATGTAGGAAGTGCAATATGAAAAATGAAACCATAAACCACATAGGAAGCGAATGCCCGACACTTGCACAGAACCAGTACAAAAAGAGGCATGATTTCATAGCAAAGCCCTCCACTGGAGCCTGTGCAAGAAACATCAGCTACCTTGCAGTAATAAGTGGTACAAGCACCACCAGAGAGTGATAGAAAACGATCAGGCAAAGATCCTCTGGGACTATGGTATCAGAACGGATAGGGTGATACTTGCAATAGACCAGACGTGACGTTGATTGACAAAGTCAAGAAGAAGTATCATTCATTGATGTCGCAATTCCATGGGACACCAGAGTTGAAGAGAAGAGAGGGAAAAAAAGTATCAAGATCTGAAATAGAAATAAGAAGAATATGGGATATGCCAGTGGAAATCGTACCCATAATCATAGGAGCACTAGGCACGATCCCAAGATCCCTGAAAAGGAATCTAGAAAAACTAGACGCTGAAGTAGCTCCAGGACTCATGCAGAAGAGTGTGATACTAGAAATGGCACACATAGTAAGAAAAGTGATGGACTCCTAAGGGGGGCAGGATGCAACCCAGGACCCCACACTATAAATACCACCCAGTCGAATTGGAGGACTGTGATAGAGCAAAAAAAAAAAAAAAAAAAAAAAAATATATATATATATATATATATATATATATATATATATATATATATATATATATATATATATATATATATATATAATATAATAATAATAATACTAATAATATAATAATATAATAATAATAATAATAAATAAATAAATAAATAAAATGAGAAATTGCCTGAACCGTGAAAATTAGTAGTTGCAGATTACCACAGAACAAGATGGTGTAATACTCTTTTCTGAGGCTGAACAAGACAATAGCCAAAATCGGTCGTGTGTAAGAGGCAGCGATAGCAATGGCAGCAGAGGATGTAGAGCAGAATCTATTGTAAGGCCATTTATCTGTTGAATTACTTTTAATGAGATTATATCGAGTATGGAAAGAAAAATTAATGAAGCAACCCCAGTTTTATATAACTTGTCACATGAAAAACTACATAGTATTCTTTAAAGACACTAGTTAACACTCTTTTGTAAATGCACAATGCAATAAAATATTCTATATAAAGAGCAATAATAAAACTCAGTGGACATGAAGATACTAAAAAATGTGAGAATCCTTTTACCGGTTAATGAATTTCGATACTGTATGGGCAACTGCTATGTTCCAGTTTACAGATAAACGCATGTTTTGATGAAAAATTCCTTTCAAGTTTTTGGTAAACACCGTTGTCTTTGATGGAAATAAAAAAGAAACATAAATGCGTTGTGAAACAATACTGAAATTTGAATTGAGTATATAGGTCATACAATTAGTGGTGAATGCAGTGTCTCTTTTTGGTATACATTTTAATGATCATACAAAAATATGGATAAAAAATATATTAGTATTTGAAATTTACGGAAATTAAGTATACGAATAAAAGAAACTTGGTTCTCATTGAAAGTATAAATGGTTTGCGCGGCATAGGGGAAATAATTGAATTATTGTTGATCGTCAAAACCAATCTCTCTCTCTCTCTCTCTCTCTCTCTCTCTCTCTCTCCTCTCTCTCTCCCTATGTCTCCCTCTCTCTCTCTTCTTAAGGCACAGGTACTGTAACTAATAATAGTATATAATAGTATCAATAATATCAAAATGTATTAAAAGAAATTTGTTTTCAAAACTCGACCTCTGCATAATATAATAAATTTATGTCATAGTTATTCATGGTCAAATAAGCAGACATTTTTTATATGATTTTTCAACACCTGTATGGATAAGTACAATGGCAAATTTCATTCTTTTTATTCTTGATTCAACCATCTACGCACATTAAATTTTATATTCACATCTGGCTATAATGTTTCTGTGTTCTTCAAAGGCATAATTCTAAAGACACCTTTTTTTCTGGATATGGACACTTATTCAAGCGCTGCCAAATTCTGGAAGCTGTTTTCAGAAATTTAGACGTGTCGCTTGGCGCCCTAAATACTCAGTGGCTTCTTTTGTATGATTTGATTTTATTTATTTTATTTATATTCATTTCGGTTATGAAATTCAATTATTCTTTTTTTATGTACATTATAATCCTTCTTGATTAAAAAAAAAAGAAAACTGATATATTATGGTTTACCACTCACAGTTTGCATTTATATGATAGAATCAAAAGTCATTTCAGTGCTTTCATTACTGGTGTCATCTCGTGTCTGACAATATCACGGTTACATTCTTATTTGGCGGCGATTATTGAAACCGTTTATTATTTATACTGTTATTCTGTCGCAGTTGTTCTTGTTTTTAATAAAGATGGCCTTATGCCAGCACGACCTCTTGCTCATAAAGCAGCCCGTAATGAAAGAGTTTTTTCCTCTCATCACTGTCCTCGGGTTGCTTATATTCATCCATTCTCTTTTTGTAATCATTTCTTGGACGTCAATGCTTCCATTGACATTATTCACTAGTATCTGAGATCGCCTTTCTCCCCTAAGAAAATAATGGCCATGAGCGTCAGCGAACTATTGACTATGGCTGTACAATGACTCAGAGTCAGTAGCCCTCCCACCCACCCTGGTCAATATGTCAGTATAAACGCGCTGGTTTTACTTAAGGGGTCGACGATTTTTTATATCACAGTATACGGTCATCTTAAATTCTGGTGATTTTCTCTCTCTATGGGCATCCAGGAAAGACCGTGAGAAAGCTTATGACGGTAAATTAATTCGGCATTTCTTATTAGCCACTATCCATTGTTGTTCATTTTGCATGTTTCAGCCTCCACAACATTATTGCATGTTCGATTTCTCGTTAATCAAGGTATAAAATCGAAAGATTTTTAGATACTGGTAATGTGTATTATTTTAAGGCTGAAATGACTTCATTTGTCGTATTATGATCAGATAAAGAAATAAATAAAAATGAAAAGGAACTGAACTTTAGTGACTAGTTTAAAGAAACTCCACAACATTGTTGTAATAAAATACTCGCAATATAAGCAATACAGATACATACAGGGTGTCCCATAAGTAAACGGGCACTTACTTGTACATTGTAAAATTTAATTTAATTTTAATGTTAGATATCCCTTCTATAATAAGTTTACTTACTCATTGTGCTATTCTTAGATGAATGCTACTCACCAGTCGCTTTGCAAATTTTTAGAGTAGTATTATTTATTCATTGTGTAATCATTTGGCTTTTTTCCAGAATAAAATGGCAGCAAGACTTACGACTGAAGAAAGAATCTTGTTGTCGAAACGTTTTATGAAATAGGCAATAAATCAGAAGCTTGTCTGTTTTTTAATACCTAATTTAAAGAACTGTTCAACGTGAGGCCGTTTCTGATCTTGTGAAGCGTTTCGAAGAAACAGGCACAGTCAATGAAAGGCCGAGAATTGGGGACCGAAATCAGTGACATCAGCAGAAAAAAAATAGAATATAAGAGAAGCCTTCGTCAATAGCTCATCAAAATCTATGAAAAGGGTCCCCAGGTAGTAAACTGAAAAAATATCAAGACCGTCGATTCACAGATGCTCAGTGACTTAACCTTAAACCTCACTATCCTCATCTTGTTCACCCAACTGGTAGAAGATGATCCTGATCGATGAATCGAATTCAGTAACTGGTTTATTCAGATGTGCGATGATGATGACAATTTCAGCGCCAAAGTGTTTTGGTCATATGAAGCATGTTTCAAATTAAATGGCCGTGTAAAACAAGCACAATGCAATTTATTGGGATACAGCTAATCTCAAGTAGAGATTGAGAGAGATGTCATTCTCTGGGTGTTACTTTTTGTTTGAAGAAACGGTCACAGCTCCAAGCTACGTTGCTGTTCTTCAAGATCTGTTCTATCCTTTAGTGTCAGAATGGTCGCAAATTGGGGAGTTTTTGTTTCAGCATGAAGGTAGTACCCCTACACATTACAGTAATGTTTGCTCGAAGATGGCTGAATAACAACTTCAAGAATCGTTGGATTGGGCGCCGAGGAGAAATTTGAGTGGCCTCATCGATCTCCGGACCTCACGCCCTCCTGATTTTCTTCCTTTTGGGGGGTTATACAAATTTCGGTGTATGCTACAAAACCACGTACTCTTCAACAACTGAAAAAAAATCAGATCATTGACAGTTTCAATAGAGTTACTGCTCAGCTTTGCTGAAAGCGTTTTTGGCTGTGAATGCTTATTGATGATTTGCTCTGATAAAAAACTTTCAAAAACCACTACTATGATAAAGTAAAATCTTGACTTCCTGTGGATTACTTTACTAAATGTTGCTGCTTCTGTTTCACCACTAATTTTCTTGAAAGAACTGGCCAGTGTCACATTCATTTTTGAAGAGTTGTGGTTGTATGGTTCGCTTAACTAAGCTTAAGGATAATGTAGTCACCTTTACTCACAGCATGGGTTGTTCTTACTCAGAGGCAATAGTATTATTTCCTATAACCGGAATGATATCAGACCCCCAATTCTTAATTATGGAGAAGGTATAAATAAAGTGTCTCATTTTTTTTTTTTACCGATATCATGTTTTTCATGATGTTTTGATGGTATTATCTGGACAACGGTTTTAGGAACACTAGGGTGCATCTTATAAAAACAGTACTTTGTATTTTTGTTCCACATTAAATTTTATTGTTAGTATTTCAATAACAATGTGTAAGAGAGCCTATTATTCTGAATTTCCTTTGAAGGCAATATAGCATACTGTACAACCAAATTACGGATGAATTAAGAAAAAAGAAAAAATCCTTTCATGAAAAACTTTTAAACTTCTCTGTAAACTGAATCCTAGTTCAAAGGCATCTGGCTTTATTAAACGTACATTGTTTCATTTAATTTACAGTGAAACAGATGTTTTGAAAAATCTGTTGAGTATAGTGTTGACTTTTTTTTTTTTTTTTTTTTTTTTTTTACCCTTTAGCATAATATTTTAACTTCCTCTTCTAGAAACGTTGAATGAAGACTCTCTTCTCTCTCTCTCTTCTCTCTCTCCCCCCCTCGACTCTCTCTCTCTCTCTCTCTCTCGTCTCTCTCTCTCTCCTCTCTCTCTCTCTCTCTCTCTCTCTCTCCTGTCCATACAATATTATATTTGACGAGACATGAAATTTATATTAGCATTCATAGGCCAGTATGATTACACAAATAGCTTGATGAATAGTCATGCAAGTTTTGTGAAGTCAGACGATATTTGAGTTTAATGCTTTCCTTTAATTAAAGGAACTGAATTTTAACTCCTGAATACATCACGATATCAAAGGAATGGATTTTCTGATTGGGTTTAAATAACCAAGTAGATAAATTGTCTATTTTTGCAGCTTGTTGGCCTCGAAGTTTTCAAGTTAGTTATACCTGCATGAAGGTCCAGAGTTGTTACGTTTTATCGCAAATGTATTGTGTACATTTAGTAGATAAATGAATATGGATATGAACTTAAAAAAAAAAAAAAAAAAACAAAATATTATATATATATATTAGTAGAATATATATATATATATTATTATATAATAATATGAGATTATTATATATAATATAATTATATATATATATCGATAATTATAGACAATCGTGGGTTCATTTGCAATCTTGTTTCTTACCCTGTCAGTCAGTTAGGCTTTGCTTTAACTTTATATATATATATATATATATATATATATATATATATATTATATATATAATATATATAATATATATATATATATCCTAATATATATATATATATATTTTTTTTTTTTTTTTTTTTTTTTAGGAACACGAAGAAATAATACTGAACAACATATTTGTAAAGCAGGTTCTGTTTCTAGAGTTATAAAGCCCCTTCAGTTAATACTATCTTACATCAAGGTTGAAACTTCAAATTATTTAGATGGTAGGAAAAATAATCTAAAATAATGGTTTATTTGACTGTGACATTGTATCTCATATTGAGGTTAGATTAAACCTAAAACTATCCATTATCTTAAGCATCGAAAAAGGAATTGAGCAAAAAAAATATAACCCTTCGGAACTTTTGCACAAGTCGACCGTCAATTTATGTAAGAAGTTTGGCTTCAATGTATAGACTACAGCTATGCTTTTAAAACATTTTGGAAACGCTAGTGGAAATGGCTTGAATCTACAAAGTAGTCGGCAAACAATACAAAAATGCCACAGAAACTTCACGGAAATCATAATATAAAGGCCTGTCAATATGAGAGTGATAATTGTCTTAGAATAGTTCAAATATTCGTACGCTCAGTACCAGATAGGAGAGCATTTAACATTAAGTGTAATATTTTCAGAGGAACTGCAATAAATAAGAAGTAATGAATAATGCATTAGGTAAAGGCAGTAATATTGTGAGCATAACGAACAAAAAGGGTTGAAATATAGCGCAGAAACAAAAATAAAAGTGCGTTCCACGAGTCTGAAGATTTAATGATCGTGCCCTAGCAACCTACCTTCAATAAATCGGGTTCACTATAGTCCATTAGGTTTTCTAGGTACGGTGTGATGAACACTTTGGCAGTGGCTATAATAGTGCATGGACAAATCCGTCCTGAGTGGAAAGTTGTTGAAATGTGTAGTATTAATATTATTGCAACAATGACTTCTAATGACAATGCTAATTCCTAACTTGAAATTTATTGCATCTGTCTGTATTTTAGTATGATCCTCTATGCATATGAAGTTAAGTGATGAAAAGGCTTATGGTATGTTTAATAACTGGCAATTTCTGAGAGGTTATAAAATATTCAATTGGTGAGAAATTATCGCTTTTACATGCTTTTATTTAACTTGAATTCCACGCCTGTCTGTCTGACTGTTTGGATCAAATCTTGTAATTCAACTTTTGACTCGATCCCTCCGTCCGATGAACCTAGTGACGATATAACTTTACCTGATCAATAGTTCAGAAGTGACCTCTACTGACCCTACAGTGACCTATCCCAGCGCCTCAGGATTTGTATGAAATTTCGGAATTTTCAAACCTTCTTGTCTCGACAGGATATCACTCTCATAAATTGGTCGCTGTTTCTGTCAAAACAGTATAAAATATATAAACACTATATATATATATATATATATATATATATATATATATATATATATATATATATATATATATATATATATATATATATATATATATGTATATATATATATATATATATATATATATATATATATATATATTTATATTTATAAAGACACACTTATTGGAATACACTGAAAAGTAAAATTTTTTATTTTTGAGACACCATGTTTTTTACCTTACAAAGGAGGTCTTCTTTTTTTTTTTTTTTTTTTTTAGTCATACTTCGCCAATTTCGTTGACTTTGATATTCATACAGAAAAAAGTACGGATATTAAAATAATTTGAACAAAGATCTTTATACCGTAAGACATATTTTCAGTTTAAAGATGAAAAGGCAAAAGATGATCCCGCCAGTTGAGTTTGGAGTCCAGGAAAACAGTTTCTGCATCACAATAAGATAGATACCGAAAATGATCTCATGAAACTTCTATCAGATCAATATGTGTGTGTGTGTGTGTGTGTGTTTGTAGAATTGATGCCAAACGCCAAGCACTGGGACCTATGAGGTAATTCAAGTATGAAATGGAGGTTGAAAGTAAAGAGGCTTCAAATAGGTAACAGGAGAAAACCAAAAAACCTCCCTGATGCACCCCCAGGAAACAATTGTTAGGATCCAAGGGTGCCGAAAGAAAGACGGAAAAAGAAAAAAGAATATGAACGGAGGTGCAGTCAAACGAATGGGCGTTGCCTCAGGGATGTTGCAAAAAAGCTGTAATCAATGCCTACAGACACAATGTTGAGGTGCTCCGATAGCACTACCCCTCTATGGGGTTTCTATTGAAGGGATCTTATCACCATCACACTTTTCGGTACTATCATGGTGAACATTCTTTGATAAATAAATATTTAGTTGCGTATAATTATTTTTCCCGAAAACGTACCATTACCTTAATCTTTAAAACAAGATGGCTGTGTGAATATTTATATTTAAATGTCTAATCAGAATTTCTAATGTCTAATAAGAATTAAGTTTCCACTGTGTTAAATTATATATCAATGACGAATAGAAAACTAATAAATTTTTTTGTTTATTATAATCGCCGTCATTGGCGTTGTTCTTATTCAAATAATGAAAATGAGAAGGTGGCAAAAATAACGATCTTCCGCTCATCTTGAAGTCAGCTTTAAATAAAACTCTAAAAAAAATGAGCAAACTTAGCTGGTTCCGAGGCACCTTGAGCCTGAAGCCATTATGATGGTAAACCTTTTCATTTATGACGAGCTCTTTTTCATGGGTCCTAATGAGGTTTATCGACGAAGAGTTCTCAAGAACGAAATCAACAGACTTCAAGCCTTTTTGCCCATGAAAAAATCTCTGCAAATAAAAAACAAAGTTTAATTTTTACTCTTTGCATAAAATTAAAGGATTTCGTATTCTCTTTTCCTTCGAGAGAGTCCCACAGATTGTGAAGGAGGGGAATTGTGCTGATGTAATGAAGCCTCTAAAAGAACAAAGAACAATAACCCGGACGGGTGAGTTTAGAGCGAAAGAGCAAACAGGACCTAGGGAGGACAAAGGTCGAGTATCTTGAAAGTGAATTTCAACACATTTTATTCTGACAATAACTGTTCCGATATAAACAGTTTGCTCGCGTACGATGGCTCGTTCATAGGAACTGTAAGAGTGATTTCGGAGGCTTAATCTTTTTTCATTTGCTTATCTTTTTCTATGCAGTCTTTTTTTCATTTGGACTTTCTTTTGGTCTAATGTCTTTTAGAATGATACATTTTCATTTGTATTTTATATATCCCATCCCTTAACTGTAAGAAATACTAATGTCATTATTTTTCGTTTTCTGGCTTTTTTAAAGCATTTTGTTGGTACCTAAAGATAAAATGTTGCATTCCTCAACTGTGTGGTAACATGAATGTTGCAAAGATCTCACATATCCTATCATTCACGAATATATGGTTAACATGGACCGAATTGCAATACTGTTTGGCTACATTTACATGAAACTGGGCCTTTCCTCACCTAAAAAATATAATACAACTAATGTACCAACACAGAAAATTTATAATATATATATATATATATATATATATATATATATATATATATATATATAATATATATATATATATTATATATAAATATATATATATATATATATATATATATATATATATATATATATATATATATATATATAATATATATATATATATATATATAATTATAAAGTCATTTTATATAATCGAATATAACAGCTAAAAATATCCGTTTATCAATAAACGAATAAAGGCTAGAGAGGAACAAGTAAGAAGGATGAAATATTCCATTCCCAGAGTACTCGGTAACGTCTGATGTACATGGCCAAACAAGAGTTTATTATGAGAACGTTGGTACTGGAGAAAGAGAGAGAGAGAGAGAGAGAGAGAGAGAGAGAGAGAGCGAGAGGACTTTCACGAATAAAGCAAGTTTCTCTTTGGAAAGTTTGAAGGGAAATCCAATACTAAAAACAAACAATTTATTCAGTTCTTTCACAGTATGATAGAGGAATGTTGTTTAATCAACTTTATGGACAAACAGTATCTGGGGGAGGAAATGCCATGTATACAGGAATAATCCAAATGGCAGACGTCTGAGGAAAGAAATCAGGGAATCACTCTTGGAAACAACTCAATGAGATGGGAATGCGATTGAAGAAAAACTTTTATATTTTGCATAAGATATTTTTTGTCTTGAAGCTTAAGAAGCAAGGCAATATAACATATTATTATTATTTTATTATTATTATTATTATTTATTATTATTATTATTATTATTATTGCTCTCTGGATTCTAGTTTCCTGCTGTAGGCTGCTCCTCCTGAATCTTAGCAAGGCCTGGAGTTGCTGTGCTGTGGAGTCTGTATGACGAATACTTGTGTATCCTGGGAGCAGACCTTCTTTGAAACACGTTTTTACTGAATACAATGACAGAATTTACAGAATTGATCTTATACACAAATTCCCTCAATTCATCTAATGACTTGCTTCTCTGGCACACTGGTATTTCTAAAGCCTGTCCACACTACAAACTGTTTACTAACATTGTTTTCAAACAATTTTTACCGTATCTGCTTCCCATCCAGACTGGAAAACATTTAGTGTTTCTGTGTGTTATGATTATAGCACCATTTAGTAATGTTAATTGATAAGATTGTTTTATATATATACGTATGTATACATGTATATAATGAAAGTATATACACATGTACATTATGTATGTATGATATATATATATATATATATATATATATATATATATATATATATATATATATATATATATATATAATATAAGTGTGTGTGATTTACATATGCATGTATGTGTGTGTGTTTGTATGTATGTGCAAGAAACGCGGTGGAAAGGAATAAAGCTAAAGAGTTGGGAGATGGATATAAGCTATATTATAGTGGAGCAAATAAACATGGTAGAAATGGAGTTGGCATAGAGAAAAGCAGAGCAGAAGAAGATGGATGTGGCAGAAATGAGAATGCTTAGGTGGATGTCTGGGGTAACAAGAGTGGATTAGATCAGAAATGACTACATAAGGGGGTCAACTAAGGTGGTGGAAGTATCAAAGAAAGTGCAGGAGGGGAGGCTGAGATGGTATGAAGGACACCTGTTGAGGAGAGATGAGGACCATGCTGGGAGACATACTATGGGAGTGGAGGTGCAAGGAAGAAGAAAGAGAGGGAGACCAAGAAAGAGATGGAAGGACTGTGTGAGAGGAGATTTACATGAGAAGGGAATTGATGAGGCAGAAGCGCAAGATAGAAATAGATGGAAACGGCTCATCCGAAACGGCGACCCCATATAAAAATGGTAAAAAGCTGGGAAGGGAAGAAGAATAAGAAGAAAAGAAGAACACGAGTTTACGCAAAATATTGTGAGGAAATGAAAGAAACGTTTATTCTAAGCAGAAATCTTTTGAGAACATATTTAGGCTCTGTTGGTGATAGGAAATTTTTTGAAATAACCGTTATATCTCTCTATCGCTGCTTTCATGCTGTATAGAGGGTAGGAAAGGGAGGACGGTGAATCCTGGGATGTTTGGGGGTCGGGGGTTTAGTGTGAAGATGAAGCGAATTATTTATGATTTTGAAGAAAAATGCATGCATCATCGAATCCCTCTTCCTCCCCATATAAAATGTATTTATCGGACACCGATAAAGATAGGACAAAGAAAGGAGCCTAATGGAATCTCCCCGCCATCAAAGGTAGGCTTTTTCTTTCCTTTATCCCTCCTCGAGTGCACTAAAATAGCCAAGTAGAATACAGAGGCTTATCCTAACGACAACTGAAGTGTGGACAGGAAACATCGTTTGCACACTTAGTTTGCAAACAATGTTTCCTAGTTTTGGACAAGCCTGAAGCAGACTGTCCGATGTTCATCATGCTTTCGTCATCAGAAGAGGAGGATCAGTGGCCGGAGCATGTAGACGCCCTTAAGAACATGAAATAAACTAAGAAATACGGATAGAACCCTGACGACTACTGGCTGTTCCCGACCTACGAGACACACCTGAATACCGCCTTGCCGACTCTTAGCCTGTCTCTGATCCCCCGCCGTCTTTGAGGACACCAGGCGGAAATTCCGTTAATGATCGAAAGCATGATGACATCGGACAGTGTGGCCGGAGAAGCAAGTCATTAGGAGAATTGAGGGAATTCTTTTTTAGATAAATTTTGTAAATTCTGTCATTGTGTCAATGTTGTTATTATTATTATTATTATTATTATTATTCTCCCTGCTTCTTCTTCTTCCTTGACTTCCTGGAGCCATGTTGCATGTTTGTTGTGTTGATACCGGATTGCTCCATATGTTTTCCCAGAGTCTCTTACTTGGTTCGGCTTCAGAATTCTGGGTGGTTGTCTTCCCCTCTTAGTTGGCTGTATAGTCTTTTCTGGTTTGTTCCGAATAGTTTGTTCTGTTGGTATCCTTTATTCCTGTTCATGTACTGGTGGTGTGTATTATGCCCATTATTTCATTGACCTCACTTGTTTTCTCCCTTAATTTCTTGGTGTTTGTAGGCTTTCATGGAAGGGATCTTTATTCTCTCTGTATCTGGCTCCATCCATTGTCTAATCTTTTCTACCCATTCCGTCCTCTCTGTTACTTCGTCGTCTTCTGTGGCATCGTCTCTCAGTTCGTCTCGTGTAATTCGTTGTCGTGTAACATTTCCCTTTCCAGTTCTTCTCTTTCTGTTGGGGAGAGCCAGTTCTTTTTTCTTTATGTTCCTTACTTGGTCTGCCAGCCTCTGCTCTGTTTGGGGGGTGTTATTCCTCTCATTCCAGACGTTGACAATCTTCTTCTATACTCTCCTCTCCGTCGGGTTGCTTCTGATGTAGCATCTCCATATTTCCTTATTTTCTTCTCTTGTCCATTTCTTCCTTTTTGCTTCTGTAGCTCAATCCAATCTCAGGCTGTTGAATACTGTCGTTGTTGGATGACGATCTCCAAGTACCTGACCATCTTCCCCTTCAATTGGGGTTGAATTACCCTGGTTTGCCGGACGAACCTCCTCTGTTGCCAGAGGTTTCCAATTTACGTCGTTGTCGTTTATTCCTTCATTTCTTTCCATCATTGCTGATTTTGTTTTGCTATTTAACCCATAGCGGACCCTACCCCATCATGGATAGGTACTCATTTACAGCTGAGTAGACTGAGGAAATTATGGTAAAGATCCTTTTTTCCAGGAATCAACTCCGAGGAGAGCGGTCACCCATCCAACGACTGACCAGCCCCAATGTTGCTTAACTTTACTTAAGTCCATTGACGACCTAATCCACTCCTCCACGGCGCCACATTTATTATTATTATATATTATTATTATTATTATTATTATTTATTATTATTATTACGTCAATGAATGAAATAATGAAAAGAGTCATAATTCAGTTAATTGTCCGAGATGAATTGTATCCTTGAATAGAAATGTGGCGGCTTTACACCGAGAGACTCATATGAAATGTTTGCTCTCGACTTCTTTTATATTCGATAAAGTTATTCAGATGTCAATGGATTTATTTGGTGAGGTTATGTGATCTCGAGACCAGGTCGTCTCTAAATTCTTTTTCTCTCACCATATGCAAAGAAAATTACTGTTAATGTAATTGATTCTCGAGAGCGCGGGACTATGATTTTTATGAAGCTCCTTAAGCAGATGTCCAAGATCATCCGACCCACCAGACGAGTGGCCAGACAGGAGTTAATGACCCAAAAGTCACCAGAGAAATAGTTTTTAATTTCCACCCTTCCTGGGTCACCACAGACTTTCTACCACCACCAAACATATGTTTTGTATATATACACTCCTGTAAGTCATTCTATGTCCTATATTCTACCGGTCATCAGGAGCACAGAAGAAAGTACTCGAAATATATGATTGCAACGTTAAGATAATGTTTTATGGGCCTATTATCTTCACACACACACACAGATATATAGATATATATATATATATATATATAATATATATATATATATATATATATATATATATATATATATATATATGATATATATATATATATATATATATATATATATATCTAGCTGTGTGTGTGCGAATTTTCAATAGGATTACCACACCAAATAGTAATTTAGTTTTGGCTCCGTATAATCTACGTTACTTACTTTTCCAGTGATGTATAGGCCATTGTTTTGTGTCAGTTTCTCGACAGTAAGATGGAAATAAATAAAACTGAAAACAGCGGTGAACAGAGTTACAGAACACAAAATTAAAGGCCGACCTGGAGACGTGACAGCTTTAAACTAAACGTAAACATAATTAAACAATACAACTTAAAACAAATACAGAGGGGAGGAGGACGTATGTGTGTTTTAACTACGTACAATTTTTTTTAACAAAAAGGGATTCCAGAATAACAGGGTCTGGGGTGGGTTGATGGTATAGCCTGAATGCAGAAGGAAATCTTTATAATCGATAGGTGCTTTCCAAATTTTGGAGTACTTTCTAATACTGAAATGTTCCTGTATGAGAATCGATACACTAATCCATAATTGCCTCTTAACGTCCTACATCATGAAAAGTGACCCCCCTAAAATACGTGGATAGTATGTAGGTATTTTTATCATCTCTAGGCTGAGAGAGAGAGAGAGAGAGAGAGAGAGAGAGAGAGAGAGAGATAATTAATGGTAAAGTTTAAGTTCTCAAAATTCATGCTCTGGTATTGCCTTTAATTATCATTAAATGTGCTTTAATTAAGAGCTATTTCGTTTAATCGTCAGCAGGGCTGACTTACCTGAAGTGTTATTATTCTTGGTGAATTTAACAGTTAATTCGGAAACTATTATGCTTGGCTGATCTCAAGTAATACCCTCTGCGGGAAAAAGAGTAATAGCTACTCTCAAACCTAAAGTTCAAAGTCATCACTACGTTAACCTAACTTGGAAATGTCAATTGCTGCCAAATATTTAATTTAGTTGAAGAAATTGGGATAAACTCTATACGTAAAAAATGTTCTACGCCATTAGCCATTACATAGACCAACGCAAAAGGCTCAACAGTAATGCATCACGCACGCACTGAAGCACAAAGAATAGTTAATCTATGCTTCAGAGAGAGAGAGAGAGAGAGAGAGAGAGAGAGAGAGAGAGAGAGAGAGAGAGAATAAAGTTGTCGAACAGCCAGTGAGCTCTCATGCTGAGGGAAAAACCACCGTCACTCGTTGCAACTAATAAGGAAGGTGGTGAGTGATTTAAGAACTTGTTAAGAACATTCACGTCACAAGTTTGAAAGTAAATGAATATTGAAGGCTTCTTAACTTCATACTTGTGTTTAAGGCTGGTGGCATCGAGTGATTAGTCAAAAAAGCAGGAAGAAGTCGAAAAGTTTGAGGGTCACTGTGAAGATTGGAAATCTAAGTATATTTGTTGAGGTTGACCATGTATAAATTATACTTATTCTCTTGGCTGCCTTTTCTGCGTGTGACGTGCCTGTCACTCTCTTTCCCCCTCACCGATGCCCCTTCCCCTCCCCATCCACCTGTCCCTTCCCTCTTACCTTTCCTTTTTCTATGATTTATGATGTTTGTAAATGACTGGAGGTTATGGGCATGGTAATGATATATATATATATATATATATATATATATACATATATATAGATATATATATTAATATATATATATATATATATATATATATATATATATATATATATAATATATTAATAATATATAGTATATATATATATATATATATATATATATATATATATATATATACTACTAATATATATATATAATATATATATATATATATATATATATATATTATATATATATATATATATATTATACTAATAGAATATATATATATAATATATATATATATATATATATACATACTATATATATATATATATATATATATATATCCATACATACATATATATATATATATATATATATATATATATATATATATATATATATATATATATATATATATATATACATATATATATATATATATATATATATATATACTATATTATATATATATATACTATATATATATATATATATATATATATAATGCCCATTAAAACACTCGGTTTAAAGCTAAGGACTATATTTCGGTCGACTGCCTCCCACCCTTATCAAAGAATGAATGACAGACGAAGTTTTTATTGGCGAAATATATAGTAGGATATATACCCTTAAGTGATTCCTGTGTCACCACTAATCCGACGTTGGTTCTGTTAATTGTCTTAATCTGCTTCAGCGTCGCCTTAAGGAAGACATTGTCTATATGGTCAGAGTGTTAGACTCCACTGAAAAGGTTCATTCTATTACGTCGTTGCCTTACCAATGAAGATTCTACCATATGACATTTGTATCGACAGCTGCTTTTGTATAAAATTCGGGATGAGTTCCAATCCATGGCGGTGGTTTCGGGCTATTTGTATGAAGGAAAATTGCTGAACTATGTTGTCCATATCCAACTAAGTTCGGTAGAAATACTTATGTTGTTTAATTTCTTAATTTTGAATCCTTGTTTTTTAATTGGCCAATATAAAATGTTGGGCAGTGCAAACATGGACTTTTTTTGTATTGTTATTGTCTTTCTTAGGGTCATTTTTTTATCAGCATTCCTTTAAGTGTGTTATTATAGGAAAAAACAAGGTTGACCTTGAAAGATTTTAACAATAATTTTTATTGTTAACCAATTAGATGCTCCTTCGCCATGTGCCGATTCTGGATTACGAAATATATATGTACTGTATTGCGTTTATTATATTCAACATAACTAACTATATATCTCATTTTCCTCGTTTACTTTCGTTGTTGATTTTAGTATAAAGTTAGAGTCTTTCGAAAACTTTCTTTATTATATGGAAATTCGTGCACAAACATTGAAAGGATAAGTAAAATCTCTCTCTCTCTCTCTCTCTCTCTCTCTCTCTCATCATTCTTCTCATAGATGTAGGAAATCCAGTTCTCTCTACTTCCTGTAAATGAATTGACGGCATAGGTGACAGAATATAAAACTTTGTAGTGATACATGAAAGCACCGGATACGTTCATCTTATTATCTCGTCTTTTTCATATGAAGTCAGCTATGACAGGAAATTGCCTTTGTAGAAAGAAAGTCAGGTTAGTTAATCGCAAATCTTTCTTCAGACGGAAATGAAACACACTTGCAGATTCTTGGACGATCTCGTTACACGAAAAGAGGCGAAGCTTTAGTTTTGGAACTATGATATTTCATGTTCCTCATGCTGCCTGTATTGCTTTATAAGGATATAATTAAATTATCGTTTGTCAAAATTGTTTTTTATCTAGCCAAATTGGATGATTAAGATTAAGATCGTGATATATATAGTTAACTATAGCTAATAACTTCATATATATATATATATATATATTATATATATATATATATATATATATATATATATATATATATAATATATATATATATTGTTTGTTTTTTTCTCAGGATTTAAGCCAGAACCAAGGCAAAATACTTAATTTGAGAAGGATATTCAGACCTTTTTCAGCTGCACCTATTCACGATGAAAATATCGCAACATGTTTGCTATTAGGTGACTTCAGACGTTTGCGCATACCGTACAACAAAATCAAAACCTACCGGAAAACCAGTAAACCTCTGGCCTCTAATTTTCTGTCGCTCCACGCATCTGTATATACTGAAAATGAACCACGAAGTTATAATAATCTCTCAAAATAATAGATACAGAGAGACTTTAATGTATAAACTAATTTGGATGTGTAAAACGTATAAAGTCATTGATTAGTACACTCTTCTATTCATAAGTTCTAGAAAGAGAGAGGGACGAGTGGGGCGGGGCTTCTCTCCTAACTCTTTAGCTAAGGCCAAGTACAGGTGTTTCGGATATCTACAACGAATGTTGAAGAAATAGAAAAAACATGCTGTGCCAAAATATCAAAAGAAGATACAGATAATATTTAAAAAGGTATTTAAGACAACTTATGCGACAACGGGCTTGAGATGGTTAGTAGTTGATATTTTTATTCTTAAACTAGGTATTGAAGTTTCAGCTATGTATTTTAATGCATATATTTGGAAGTTGTCGTACGGCTCTCAGTTTTTCATTTTACATTTCTGACAGTGAATTGACCTCACTAATGAGAAAATCTCATTTTAACGTTAATGTGTGGAAGCAACTTTTTTTGGTTCATGTCGCTCGCTGTCCCTGGGCAAATATGTATACCAGTTAGGAAACAGTGTTGAGTTTTGCCGAAATAAATAAAGATATTTCTTATACCTAAATGGATTGATATATCAGATTAAATTGTTTTTTAATAATTGGGTACGGATGTCAGAACAATATGTGTTTATAATTTTAACATTTCTCCGCAGGAACAAATAATTGCGTATAATGACGACTGACTGTAGCAGCATCATTGCTGGATGTCTTGTAGATGTCATTGACATCTGTATGAATGAGGTAATTAAACGCCAAACGAAATTCAGTTTCACTATCTTTGATTATTATCGTATGCAGAGCAATTTTTTTTTTTTGTTTTTTTTTTTTTTTTTTTTTTTTTTTTTTGCAATGTCAATATGACTTGTAACTTAAACTGAAACATCTATAAATGATAAATCATGCGCAAAAGTTAAAATGACTTATTTAGAATAATATCAAAAACATTTAGTGGAATTAACGGTTTCGTCGTCAGCAGCGTCAGTGCTCTATGGTTATTCCTACTCTACTAATTTACGCAATACGATTTTAATTTCCATGATGTATTCTTGCTCTTGAGATTAGATGAAAATTATCAATAACCTATTTTGGTTTTACACGTTGAAATAGAGATGAAACTAGGGATAACTACATTAAGAAAAGAAATAATTCTCACTGCAACGACTGACGTGGGGCATCTCGTTTGACAGTGGCTATGGAAACTTAAATCTGGTTTATAAAAAGTAAGCAAATTACTTATCTTCCACTGTAAGAATAAAGACAACAAAAGTCTAATGGATATTTTTTTCTTTTTTTAAATATATAAGATATGATCTCATTAGTTTACTAATATTTAGAACATGTTGGCTTAAGGGAGACATTCTAAGAAAGACTTCCAGTTATAATATATAATATATATATATAATATAATATAAAATATATATATATATATATATAATATATATATATTATAGTATATATAATATATTATATATATATATATATATATATATATATATATATATATATAATATATACATATATAGATATATTATATATATATATTATATATATATATATATATATATACATATATATATTTTCCTTTCTCTTATTTATTTAGTTTTTTTTTTTCGGTCCATGATGGTCTATTTTGGCAGCAGTCCTTTGACTAAGACCACGGTGGGGATTACAAACACTACGTTTTTTGAAGGCCTTATATGAACTGCAAGGGTAAGGGGTCTATAATCACTAGTTTCTCATTTTTTTTAACGCCCTCATGTAATTAACGTTGAGAGGTACAATTATACTTTACTGGCCAGCATGGAAGTGACTCGGGAAAAGCTGAGTTAAAGTCGTCTTCAAATATAACAGTCTATAGCAGCGCACTTAAAACTATCCAGAGGAACATGGCCAAGCATCTGTATCGTTGGGGATTTCATCCTTTTTTTCAGTCTTCCGTCGTCATCTTTGGGGGTTATTGCGCTGTAGATGGACTGATGAGTGTTAAAATGACCTCACGGAAGTACACTACTGTCTTGGGTCATCCTACCAGCCAGGGTGAGTAAAGAATACAGTAACAGGAATGACTGGGATCCTTCATTGACAGGGGATATGTGTTTTGGACGGGACTGTATTTTTATTGTAACCCTTGATTCGTTCTAAAACTTCACTCTTGGAGTATGAGCTGAGACAATGCTTAGCATTTCAGTCTGAATGACCGTCACAATTTTTCCGTCTTAGATGTATATCACTTTTACCAATTTTACAAGTTATTCTGTATTAGGATACATTTTATGGCCCTGTTCAGTCACAGCTAAACTGCAAATGTAGTTTATTCTTAACAGAGGCACTATTTAATGAGCTTGTGTACGACACCCCTTTTCAGTACTGAACTGCATTTTGCATGAAACTCGTCAAATGAAGAGAGAGTTGGAGTACAAATCCAAGAAAGTGAAATTCACCTTGTTTTTTATAAGAAAATAAGGACAATAGTTTTCTGTCTTGAAACCTCAACACCACATCTCCAACACAGTATGATGCGAAGGTCCTCAGAAACTCCACAGTTCATGTTCTTCCTACACTATGACTTCCATTGTTTACATCCAAGTAGGTCAGGGTCTTCCAACCCTTTTCATTCCCACAGGACCCTAGCTGACACCTACATGCTCTACGCAATGTGTTGTGCGAAGAACAGTGTAGGAATATTATTTATTATTATTATTATTATTATTATTATTATTATATTATTATTATTATTATTATTATTATTATTAGTTATTATTATTATTATTGTAATGAAACTAAATAATTATTGAAAGTCCATTGCTCGTTTGTGTTTGACATGAGTAGACTGTTTTATTATACAAGCTCCGTCTTTCGTGTGCTCTTGTTGATAATTGTCGATGCAAACTGGCACGTTTTATTGGGGACAGTTTAATATTTACCACTGTCGGAAATTACCATCCGACTGCGTAGTTGTCGTTATTATTATTATTATTATTATTATTATTATTATTATTATTATTATTATTATTATTATTATTATTATTATTCTTGGTTAGTCTGTGTGTTCTTTATACTTCACGACGAAATTCTGGAAATATTTCTCGCCCAGTTCGGGACGAATTTGGTCTGTTAGCTTGACTTACCGAACCAGAATTGTCTAAATTCGAATCTTTATTATGCAAAACATTGCATTTATTTTTCAGAGGGTGAGTAATAGCAGTAGCTACAGAACTGACTGAACAGCTGTAATCACTTAAGAAAATATATTGATTATACATGCAAAGAACGAAATAAGAAGAGAAACCATAGACTCATGTTACAAAAACAAAAAAAATATAAAACAAGAATCCATGACTATTATGTTATATGTCCTGTGTATTTATGTGAATTAGTAGGTTACCAGGTTTTTTTGCAAAACAGTTTATCTTATTTAATCGAAGGTAGATAAAAAAAGAAAGGCGAAAAGAAGACGTATACCTGCCCACATAAAGAACAGGAATGCGTAAGAAAGAAGAGATGTCTTTAACTTGACTGCTCTTAGTTCATTTCAGAAGACGAGACGTGTCAGGGTTAAATCTAAGCAAATAAGAGAAAAGGTGATTAATAATTCAGAACGGGAATAATCAAAGCCCCTACAGAGAGCAAAATATATTTTCATTGGATTCATATTCTTGATATATTGCGATATCCTAATAGATGATGCCTCATTAAGAAATGCAATTACGTTTGGGACTCAGGTCATAAAAATAGTGCCAATGCATCACCTGGTTATGTATTTTATGTGATTAATTAATTAGAACGAAATATTGGAAAGCACTGAAACCTTCCATAATACCAATCGTTTTGATTAAAACCTCCGGCCGTTATGACAATATAAAAGCGAGTGGTGTTGGCTAATGAGTCCTGAAATTATTATTTTTTATTGAGGCTAAAAATAGTTCTTTAGTAAATACTATCTTTTTCTGATCATTAATATTGTTCTCACTAGAGGTGTTGCTGCTGTCGCTGTAATAATAATAATAATAATAATAATAATAATAATAATAATAATAATAATAATAATAAACTTCTTAAACGCATAAAATGATCAAAGGTTCGTATCGACACCTTATGAGTTTTGAAAGCAGGACCGAATATGTAAATTCTTTGAATTTTTTAAATACAAAGGAGGACTAAACTAAGTTTTCAACGGCAAATGAATATCCACAAACAAAGCCAGCTATTTCCATTATCGTGAAACGTTTAGGAAATAAAATGCAATATTGAAATATCCTTTTTCCTTTTATCAACGTACTTGATTTGAAAAAAAAGGGCGATTTGAAAGACTTACACTTTTTATCCTTTCTAAAATGAGCAGTCTGTAGTTTGTGTTAGAAAAATATTTTCATAAAATAAATTGACATCAAGGGAAAATTTAGTATGAAAACTGGCCTTTTTCAAAATAGGCAAATGAACTTTAGCAAGAAAATGAAAGGTTTAAAGGTGTCAAAAAGCTCGCAGCTATTAAGAATGAAATTGACTTGTTACAATAAGAACCTTATTGGGTACTTGTTACTGTGATCAGGTCTTGAAATAAAGAAGAAAGCTCATGGCCTACGGTCTTTCTATTTACCTTTTCCTGCGTGAGCTTCTTATATTTACATATGCCACGGGGCCATTGTGTTATTGGATGAAATAAAGACTGCTTAAATTTTTTTTTAATTGTTCCTAAAGTAGTTTAGGGTACGTTCCATTGATATAATAAATCTCTCATTACTGTCATAAAGAATTTTTGTAAAATTAAAAGCAATGTATTCTAGATGAAAATGTATGTAGTTCGAGATTTGTTGAAATCTTTCGTAAATAATTTATTGAATAAAAGCTTAAAGGAAGCAATATATTGGCGAACGAATATGGAGCTTTCGCTTGCCAGTTTTAGCACTCTGCAACAGGCTTAAGACAGAGTCATCCGAACAGTTTTTGTTATCCCAACCATCACTCATGAAGATGACAGCGGCCGTTGCCTAGCAGGCGCCTGGTTGCTTGCAATTGCTTCCTTGTCCCAGGCACATGACATCAAAAGTTTGGTGAACCATGTTATGTTATGTTCGTAAACGAAAATTAATTCAGGTTGTATGGGGACTGTAAATATAAGTTTTCCTCTCGATGATTTTAAATGTAATAATCCTTCGAATTATGCAATGGTAAAACTTTAAAATATAGCAGGGCTTCTCCAAACCCTCTACTCTCTCTCTCTCTCTCTCTCTCTCTCTCTCTCTCTCTCTCTCTCTCTCTCTCTCTCTCTCTCTCTCTCTGTCTCTCTACAGTAAGTATCATTTGAATCTGATATATACTGCGTCATTGTTTCATCCTTAAAATAGTTGAGTGCATGATCAACGTCGACATGTTAGACATGTTATAGCAATATCTACTATATCTGAGTCCTTTTGGAATTAGCCTCTTTGAGTAAGCTCTACAGCGAAAACATTTTTCTACATTATTAGAATTTTGTTATGCCAAGTGATTAATATGAATATTGTTAATGAGCTACTTATTTCAGAAAATGAGGTCATTGATAAGTAGCTTCTTTAGGTTACAACTATAATATTATCTCTAGACTATTGATGAATCCCAGTACTTCAGCTTCTCAGTGATATTATGTGATCACTAAGAGTATTTTTTTTTACTCATGATGAGGTAGATTATAATACAATTCGCCATTGCCTGCCTGCTAGGTCAAACGCAATTCGCCATTGCCTGTTAGGTCAAGCACAATTGCCAGTGCCCGCTAAGTCAAATACAGTTTGCCAGTGCCTGCCTGCTAAGTCAAACACAATTCGTCATTGCCTACTAGGTCAAACACAATTGCCAGTGCCTGCTAGGTCAAACACAATTTGCTAGTTCCTGCTAGGTCAAACTCGATGCGTGAATATTGGCTACAAGTTTTCTACTGATAGACAATATTGAAGTTAAATGTCCTTTTTTTTTAATTAGCCGGACAAACTTTGCAAGATCTCGTGCGGAAAAGCACGGACAGCAATTTTGTAAGTTGTTACCAATATTGAATTGACAGATGCGTTGATTTCAGTTTCATTTAAACCATATTTAAGCGTTAGTGCTTTAGTCCTTCATTATCTTATTCCTTTTGATTCATTGTAGTGTTAATGTTGTTAACAGCTATGTTTAATTTATTTCATACTTGTTATAGTCGCTTAAGAATTTAAATAATTTCCTATCATGTTTGAATACTTAAACATCTAATATTCCACCCTTTCCTGCAGCACAATTTAGTTAGTTAGATTTGGGAGATTTTCTATTTTCTTTCATATTCCTGAACCTCGAAAAGGATCCTTTGAACACATCAGCTGAAAGAGGTTCAGTAATTGTGTTAAAATATTTTCCATTCCTTCTATATCCCCTTCTTTTATTGTGTGCGTGTTTCTATTTCCTTTCCATGATTTTTTTTTTCTTGACAAAACTTTATTAGGGAGCTTTTTTTTTATTATTATTATTTTTTTTTTTTTTGCAATCACAGGGATTGCGCGAATAAGTGTTCGTTTTTTTTCTGACAGTTTTCTGACATTCTCTAAAACCCAGTTTTACTCCTTTCCCTGTCTTCTAATCATTTTGTCAAATAATAAGTTAAAGTGACAATTGTGTAGACATGTTGCCATGAAAGATCAAAGAATGCTGCTGTGCTGGGATTTATAATGCCAATTTCATGATTTATCTTCCGGTTACATTAGAGAAATAAGTTCAGGAAGTGTTTCTGTTTATTTATACAAAATAAATTTTTTACATAAATCATAATTTACCTTTAGTAAAAAATATCATAATAATGTTCGTCTGCTAACCATCATAATTCATGGCCGTATTCCTTGAGAGTATATTGTGAATTCTAGCCAAATGAGTTTTGAAAGCCACTTCTGCCTTGACACCTGCCTGTGGGCGGATCAGGCAGGTCTCAAACGGTGGTTGTATGTATGTTCGGCAGTACTATCTTTGTAGTATATATATTTGTGCCTCCCAATACAATATATCAGTCCCTTCGTCAATGGCTTGGAAATATAGTCGAAACGGCCAGACCTATCTTATTTTTTCACCTGTGGATATATATATATATATATATATATATATATATATATATATATATATATATATATATATATATATATATATATATATATTGAAACTTAAATACCCAAGGACTTTTGTAGATGTGGTATGGAAAAGAGCTAGAAAAACATTTTATTCAACTAATGACAAACTTGAATTTAATAAGCATAACATTCTAAAATTACCTTATGATGAAAGGTTTTTAGATATTCCTAGAATTGTAAAGCTTTTTAACATAATGTTGTTTTCAGTAATATTAATGTCAAGAGTTTAGTAATCAAAATTCTCCTAAAGATCTTCCAGGCTGCATATATGAAATTCCTTGCAAAAAGTGTGATAAAATCTTTTTACGGACAGACCGGGAAATCTCTTTCACAGCGTCTTAAGCAACATCAATATTCTGTGAGAACTGGGCAAATATTCGAATGCATTATTTGTACATATTGAGAGATTTAGACCATCCTAAAAGCTTTAAAATTCTAGGAATATCTACAAACCTTTCATCATAAGGTAATTTTAGAATGTTATGCTTACTAAATTCAAGTTTGTCATTAGTTGAATAAAATGTTTTTCTAGCTCTTTTCCATGCCACATCTACAAAAAGTCCTTGGGTATTTAAGTTTTGCATTGAAACTTAAATACCCAGGACTTTTGCAGATGTGGTATGGAAAAGAGCTAGAAAAACATTTTATTCAACTAATGACAAACATGATTTTAGTAAGCATAACATTCTAAAATTACCCTATGATGAAAGGTTTATAGATATTCCTAGAATTTTAAAGCTTTTTAACATAAGAAATGTTAGTTTTCACGTAATATTAATGTCAAGAGTTTAGTAATCAAAAATTCGTACCTAAAGATCTTCCAGGCTGCATATATGAAATTCCTTGCAAAAAGTGTGATAAAATCTATTACGGACAGACCGGGAAATCTCTTTCACAGCGTCTTAAGCAACATCATATTCTGTGAGAACTGGGCAAATATCGAATGCATTATTTTGTACATATGAGAGATTTAGACCATCCTATTTAACTGGAGTCAAGCAAGAGCCTTAGTCCCATGTAATGACACAGTTAAAAGGAATATCATTGAATCTTGTTTTATCAAGTCAAATAATAGAAATGTTCTAAATTTAAGTCTTGGTTTATTTAAACTGGATGCTTTCATAATGAAAAAAGTTGTAGATAAATATAAGCAACAAAATTAATATGTTCAGTTTTTTACATGTTTTGGACTGTAAAGATACTTTGTAATTTCGGTTACGGGTCAGAATCTGTTTTAAGTTTGTGACCGTGTGATATCCGATAATCCTGGATTATCCCTTTTAATTTTACCTCCCTTTTGATAATTAACCATCTGGTATTCCTGATCTTGTTTGTACCTGAGCCTTCCTCTCCAATTTTACTATAGTACTCCTTGAACGATGTCTGAATAAAGACGAAAGCGCTTGGATTCCTGACTATCATTTCCCGTGGTATTCGCTTATTTTATGAAGTCACGTGCATCTACTGTGATTTTTTAAATATATATAGATATATATATATAATATATATATATATATATATATATATATATATATATATATATATGTGTGTGTGTGTGTGTGTGTGTGTGTGTGTGTGTGTGTGTGTGTGCGCGTGTGTGTGTGTGTGCGTGTGTGTGTGCGTATATATATATATATATATATATATATATATATATATATATATATATATATATATATATATATATATATATATATATATATGACCACATGGGAATCTTTAAATCATGATTTGATCGACCAGCATTTTCAATTTCAGAAGGTGAATCCTGGCAAGTGGTGGGAGGATCCTCATTATGAGCCTAACTACTTTGCTCTTTAGGAACTAGCTGGCAGAAAAATGACTTTCCTGCGAGTCCATTCAAGATCTTGTGGAAATATCTGTAGTTGTATCATGAATTTTTTGTAATTAGAAAGGTTTCTTGAGTATCCTCCATAATTAAATCGGAGGCTTTCATTCTGACATATGGATAAATCTTTTACTGTAGACATGGACCTATAAAACAGTTCATTCATAGTCCATAGAAATTAATTTAGATATTGCTCGAGAGAAATACATTCCATCTACTCTCCTGTCCACAATACAGTAGAGAGTTATGAAGCGATAGGACGCTTGGCAGTCGAAATTCTGTTTTTATTTATTTTTCTTTTCAAACAGGCAGAAAAATTTTGTCTTCATTACGTATCTGGTAGAACAAATTACAAATTTCTTCAAGGAGTTACTTAATATTTAAAAGTAAGTTCTAAGCACCCACTCTTCGTCAGTGGAGAATGACCATGGAAATAAGAAAAGATATGCCAGAAAAAAGTCGGGAACGCTATTCACTCAGAAGACTTGAAAGGAGGATTCTACGGCGCCTCGATGATTATCTGGATGGCGTTCAATGTTCCCGTAGTTGTATCAGGTAAGGTTATGCTAAATGAACCATGTGACCCGATAACACTAATTTCCACCACAACCAAAATACAAGCTCAATATAAGCCCTGTGGAATAACATCCGCCGGTACAGCATAAAAGGTCTTTACTTGAATCTCAATCGACGTTTCTTTAAATGCTGCTAACAACCATTTCCAGTTGTTATTTTTTTTATTTCTTATTTTTGCCAACTTTTGCTGCAATCTCGACTGCCACTTCCTTACCTAACATTCTCGTAAGTAGGCTAAAGTACGTAACACTCACTGTCTACCTTGTGATCACATCAAACTCATACAGCTACTTTACTTGTGCGTCTGTTTGTCAACCTCGCGCCTGAAATAGAAAAAAAAATGAATTCATAAACGATTTCACAGCGAAATTTGGTTTCCATGTAACTAACCGAAAACTGTATATGAAGGAGACCACAAGGATAGTTTCTGTTTTTCTGTCGTGTCGAAGCGAAACCTTTTTGCTGTTCCCCTGGTTAAAAAAAAAAAAATCTCTTAGATAACAAAATTCTATTTGATTACTGACTTCCTCGTCGCTTTGTTAGCCTTTCTCATTCGGTTTACCTTTCAGGAGGCTTCGACTAATTTTCTCAAGCTTTTGTCGTTATTCACTCGAAAAATTGCTCTTCATCACTGGATTTGCTGGGAAAAATATATATAAAGCTGAGAAACCTTTTGTTGAACACAATTCAAAAGCCATATAGTTATTTTAAAAATCTTACGGAATATCTCATTCATTTGTTAAGGAGAGACGAAAAGGGGAACTGCAAATAGAGATTTGAATGGACGATCTTGAACTTGACAATAATTATCCTACCCATTCACAAAGTGTGACATTAATCATTTGAATTTTTCTATGCCTGGTAAATAATATTGCAACTTCACCATGTATCCTTGGTTATAAGAGCATCCGTTAGGTGTTATCTATTAATCAAACCCAATTAAGTTTTTAAACTATCTATATTGAAATGATGTACTACGTCTGCGGTTTGAAATAATCCCTATATATAAATTTGAAAGGGTAATTTTTTATATCGCGAAAGAATCCAAAGAGGATCTCATTCCCGCCGGGATTGGAAGAATCGATTCCAGAATGCGTCTGCTCTTCTGGCAACTCTTTAGTGTCTAAGCCATCTGTTACAAGTACTGGAAACCCATCCGACCCTTTTGTCTCATTCAGTCTCTGCGGCGACTGAATGACACTACTCCATCGGGGAAACTTTCGTGCAACTTAGAGAGTGTTGTCGTCACCTTTAAGAACAACTGAGGTGAGAATGAAACCTACGGTGCGTATGAGACCATTGAATCATGCCTCGGGTCGTCTAGTTGATGTCCACACCATTCATCATGCATAGGATGCCTCTGCCGTTTTTTTTTTTTTTTTTTTTTTTTTTTTTTTTTTTGGGCGGGTGGGGGGGGGGGGGGGGGGGGGGGGGCATTTCCTAGAGTAAAAACACGACGACAGCTGACTTTCCCGAAGTGCGGCGCTTATGTGGTGTATTGTGTGTATTTAATCTTATAAAATGTTACATTTGGTATAAATGTCGAAAGCATTAGACACTGCAGACACTTTTTGAGACAGCAGCGCCCAAATTTTCACATTGATGCAACTTTATTTATAGTTCACTATAAAATGACTGACGTTTTTGTGTGTAATCTACACACACACACACACACAATACACAATACACACCACACACACACACACACACACACACACCTACACATATATGATATATATATATATATATATATATATATATATATATTATATATATATATATATACATATGTAAGTCCTAGAGTTATAATTAATGATATATTTAATAGCATAATGTGATGCACTGTGACCTTTTTGGAATGTGGAGAACAGAGCCAAAGCAACGACCTGAGAAAAGCTGATAAATTATTTCTGTGATGGCGTGATTCGAAAGTGCATAGTTAGGCGAGTCAATGTTCTGTCAGTTCATGGGTTTTTTCAAAGGGCCTTTGGGAAACTGGTTGTAGCTAGTAATATGGGGCGTTAACGAAGTGTGCATTCGTATGTGCGTGTGTGCCTCTTCTATTCATAATGTATCATTAGCCAAGTCTAGGAGAAGACTTGCACAAAGATTCGTGGGAGGAAGGCAGAGCCAGCCCCGATGGCAGTCCCTAAGTGTTTTTTGAAATAGTGAGTGAGATATTCCGGCTGCATGGGTGAGTTGAATTACTTTAGCCAAGTTTAATTACTTTAGCCAATGGATGGCTTTTTTAGATATCTTGTAAGATGTTCCATTTTATTAACTTTGTCTTTAAACTTATGTGTGATAACGAGTGTGTTTCTCGTGTCTTTGAAACAGACGATTTTGTCAAAGGGGGACCAAGAGTCCTAAGGGGGACAGAGAGTCCCGATGGAGAATAGACGATTGGTGTGACAAATTACTGTTTTAGACATTTTAATGTTTGGGGGGGTAACTGAGTTAAGTTAGTCTGTGAGACTTGATTGATTAACTTTCCATTGTTAAATAAATAGTTATTTTTTATATAACTTTGTCTCTCATTTGATTACCTGACAGAATGGAGAGAAAGAGGTGGAGAGAGAGAGCAAGAGGGATCGCTTAGAGAGAGAGAGAGAAAGAAAGAGAGAGGTCCGCGAGCCGTTGGTTGCTTGGAAGAGAGAGAGAGAGAGAGAGAGAGTGGTGTTGGTATGCCCGACGCTCAGAGTTCCATGTTTAACCCAAAATAAAATGAGGATGAATATCCCGTTTTACAGGTGTGCTTAGCGGTGGGTTTTTGAGTGTTTTAACAGGTGGGGGTGGCGAGTGGATAAGAGGTTTTTTTTTAGGCCTAGGTACGCTAATTGAAGAGACAGGTGACCAGTTAAACATAGAGGGGATTGAGGAAAATTATTGAATTTTTAGATTTCAGTTGCCTAAGAGAAAATATCCATCCATGAGGGTGTAGTGCTGAGGAAAGAAATAGTATTAGAGTCTTCAAATTTGCCCGTACCGAGACCCTCCAAGGCGTAAGTGACTCAGTCTGGCTTGTGAGTGAAAGATCGTCGAGTGCTTTCTCACTGCGCGGTTTGCCGAGTGCGTTTGTGCCGACGAGATTTGCGTGTTTCTAATTGCGCAGATTCCGGGGTGGTTTTCTCTCATTATAAAGTGGTGATTGTTAAAGAACATTTGTTTTTCTCAGTGGGGGTGAACTCCTTCCTTTTTTTTTTTTTGTCAGGGTGTTGAGAGACGAATTTGCCCTTGAAAATGATTTTCCAATGCCAAGACATCAGCTGATTGATTAGTTGATGAAGTAAAAATGCCCGTAGGTTTTTTTTTTTTTAGAAAGAGATTTTCTTTCTCTTGGATGAAGAGAAAAGGAAATGAAAAGAGATTTTCTCTCTCGTGAATGAAGAGAAAAGTAAATAACATGCATGGGATGTGGTGTATGTTTTCCTTATTCTTTGGAAGACAAATATAGTGGGGAGAAAAAAAAACAAATTATTATTTTTTTCTTTATGAAGTGACGAATTTTTGCTGAATCTTGGTGAATTTTGTGCTGAACTTTTGGAGAATGGACAAGCATTAACATTGGTGATGTTTTTTTTTAATGCTGATACTAGTGATTTTGATGATAGCAATGTTTTCGTGATTTTGCTGATAATGATACTTCTGATACTGATTTTTTTTATACTACTACGTGGGTGCTGTAATGCTATCAAGGGTGGTGAAATATTTTTTGAATTTGGGAGGAACTAACAACACATTATATTTGTTTTCCTTTTTTATGAATTCAGCAGATAATTGCTTGACATACGTGAGTCACGGGAGATAGTTAACAATGCTGTTGATTTTTCCTTTCCCTTTTTTTGGAAGTTAGCCATCGCTGACACAAGTTTTTTTTTTTTATTATGTGATTTGAGTTTATTTTTTCTTTCCAGTTGTGTGAATATTTTTTTGATATCTCAGTTCGTGACTTAGAGTCATTATTCGGAATGAGTTTGTGTTTTCAGCTATTTGATGTTGCAGTGAGATTTAAGGTAGAATTCTTGCCCTTTTTCGAATGCATACGTAATGGCACTACTACATTTTTTTTCTCTGGATATTAGTGTTCCAGAAATTGTGAGTTTTCTTGCACAATACATTTGTTGTATTTGTGACAACTTTGCCAGAGATAGGAAACTTGGCTAAGTTTCTAATGGCCTATGTCGTAGTGCATATGGAGAAGTCTTGGCTTAGACACTTTGAATTTGGAGTTTTATTATAATGATTTTGTAGCACATTGGTGATTTTTTCTAAAATTTCCTTTAGAACAGTTTATTTGCCGAGTTTTTGCCCTTTTTCAGCAATTATGCTAAACAGAGAGTTTTATAGTTTTTTACTATAACATTGAGTTATTCTCTGGAGAATTGGAGATATATTATTTTGGAGATAAAATTGGAGGTATATTATTTTGGAGTTATAATTTGAGATATAATATACTGGAGATATATTTTTGGCCATTTGATATTTGCCTATGGTGGTGAGAGCTATGTTTAGTTCAATTATTTTGCAGCCATATTTGTTGCAAATGGAGACACATTTTTGGAGATATATGGGGCAATATTTGTGAGTGTGTGAGTTAGATGCTTTGAGTGCACATTTTTTTGGAGATGGGATTTCATTTTTTTGATTATCCCGCTTGGAGATTTAATATTTGTTGGAGCCTTGTTTTATTCCACATGGAGTATTGGTGAAATAGAGGTAAATATTTTCTATTTGCCTGAACAGAGGTGAATATTTTTTATTTTTCCTGAGGGGTGATTTTGTGTTTTTTTATTAACATGTGGCTATTGGAGAAAATAAGAGTGATTATGGTGGGGGGTGGTTATTAACCAAATGGAGGAAATATTTTTATCAACGGAGTGGTTTTATTATTTATATGGTGAAATATATGGAGGTGGAATTAATCTTTGGCGGGTGACCCTTTTTTGTGGTTATAGAGTTTTTCTCGAGCCAAGAGAAGATTTCTGTGGTTCTCTCTTCTTGGTTTTGTGACTATTTGGAGGCGAGTGGCATTACTGCATTGTGGTCCTATGGAGATATTATTTTTGGAGGATTATAATTGCTGCATTATGAGTTTATTGTAGCTTTTTTTATCCCGAATAGGCAATAATTTTTACATAATTGGGCAGTGTCATGTTGAGAGTTAAGTCTTCGAGATAAGTTTTTGAATACATTAGTCATATCCTGGAGTTAGTTTGTTGAAATGAAAATGCTTACTTCGTGTCAGTTAGACGTATCTTTTTGAGAATCATGAGTTTCCAAACTTGTGTCTGACTAGACATTTTTTTGTGTGCCGCAGTTTGAGCACACGTCCGCAGGTGGATTTTTCTGCTGACAAGCGCTGTGCTGGTTCCTTTTCCTTTAGTGGTGATTGCTCAGAGTTTTTGCATTATCTGGAAATATTGACAATAGCATTTCATGAAAGCGCATGTGTGAGAGTTTGCTTTCTGGCCGTGTCGGTCAATAAAAGTTGCGATGGTAAATTCCGTAACTATACGTAGGGCATTGCTTGGGAAAAATGTGGGGCTATGTATATTATGCATATATTATGTGCTTCGTGATTGAGAAGTTTACTTGTGATTATCTTTTTTTTATTTTTCTTCCTTTTCCTAGGAGAGATGTGATTGGGGATTGAGTCTATTAAATAGCATTTCTTTTTGGATGGGAGATGTGATTTATCAGGGGTTGTTATTTACGTAAATGGGAGTTTGACATTAAGTCTCATTATAATTGATTATATGAGCAGTAAAGGGGTTTTTTTTGCTATTAAAACATTGAAGATTTTTACTGATTTTGTGGGTTGTTCAGATATCAGAGCTTGAGAGAAATTTTTTGGGTCTGGGCTTGTTACATGATTTTTTTTTTTTTCCTTGGTCTCATTGTTTTTTTTTTTTTTTTTTTTTTTTTTTTTTTTTTTTTTTTTTTTTTTTTTTTTTTTTTTTTTTTTTTACTTAAGAGAACTTTCGAGTTTGGAATATGAGTGCATAACTCCGTGGAGTGGCTGTGAGTTTTTGGATTGTGTGTGCTGATGTGTGAATTTGGATAATTGAAGTTGGAGAACTTGATATTTTTTTTTCCTTGCGAGTTGTGATAATGACTTATGATTTAGTAGTCATATTCAAGTGGAGTTAATTGGGAAGAACGTCAGTTAGTAATTTCTGACATTTTTGAGATCATTATTTGATAGAAGTAGTATGTCTGGGGGTTAAATTTTTTTTTATTGACCGATGACTTGACTGACATACTAACACACCATAAAAGTCGTTCCCCAACGCTAGCAAGACGTCCACCAGCCGTGCAAAGATTTTGTTGTCGTTTGTCCATGGTGATTACGAGAGTTCTACAGAGGTTCAACAGCGTTTTGGGGATCTGCAGAAGCCGTTAGAAGCCTTCCTACCTCATATAGGGGGGGGGAGGAGGCCGTTCGCCTTCCTACAGCATGTTTCAGTCTGTTCAGGAAGTTGCAGACAAAGAGGGATATTCAAGAATCCAAGATGAGAGAAAACAAGTGATTGTTTTTTGGAGATGACGCGTGATAGACTTTACTTTATATGCCAGAGACGTGCAGTTATTACTTATATTTTTTTTAAGCCGGCCAATGTTTTATATTACATAAGCTGTTTTGTTTGACCATTTGCTAGGTGGGAGCTAGCAATTGTGTGTGGCCGAGCTATGTAAGTAAAAGGGTTATAATTAATGATATATTTAATAGCATAATGTGATACACTGTGAACTTTTTGGAATGTGGAGAACAGAGCCAAAGCAACGACCCGAGAAAAGCTGATAAATGATTTCTGTGATGGCGTCGTAATTCGAAAGTGCATAGTTAGGCGAGTCAATGTTCGTCAGTTCATGGGTCTTTTTCAAAGGGCTTTTGGGAAACTGGTTGTAGCCAGTAATATGGGGCATTAACGAAGTGTGCATTCATATGTGCATGTGCGCCTCTTCTATTCATAATGTATCACTAGCCAAGGGTAATATGAGAAGACTTGCACAAAGATTCGTGGGAGAAAGGCAGAGCAAGATGGCGGTGCCTAAGTGATTTTGGAATAGTGAGTGAGATATTCCGGCTGCATGGTGAGTTGAATTACTCTAGCCAAGTTTAATTACTTTAGCCAAAGGGATGGCTTGTTTGATATCTTGTAAGATGTTCCATTTTATTAACTTTGTCTTTAAACTTATGTGTGCTAACGAGTGTGTTTCTCGTATCTTTGAAACAGACGATTCTGTCAAAGGGGGACCAAGAGTCCTAAGGGGACAGAGAGTCCCGATGGGAGAATAGACAATTGGTGTGACAAATTACTGTTTTAGACATTTTAATGTTGGGGGGGTGTGGGTAACTGAGTTAAGTTAGTCTGTGAGACTTGATTGATTAACTTTCCATTGTTAAATAAATAGTTATTTTTTTATATAACTTTGTCTCTCATTTTGATTACCTGACAGAATGGAGAGAAAGAGGTGGAGAGAGAGAGAGAGAGAGAGAGAGAGAGGGATCGCTTAGAGAGAGAGAGAGAGAGAGAGAGGTCGCGAGCCATTGGTCGCTTGGAGAGAGAGAGAGAGAGAGAGAGAGAGAGAGGTCACGAGCCATTGGTCGCTTGGAGAGAGAGAGAGAGAGAGAGAGAGAGAGAGAGAGAGAAAGATTATGTGTCGGTATGCCCGACGCTTGGGTTTCCACGTTTACCAAATAAAACGAGATGGATATCCTTCCTTACACACACACACACACACACACACACACACACACACACACATATGTATGTATATAGGCATAGGACATTTTCTTGACATTTTCAAGAGGTTTCCAAAAGATTTGTGAGATCTAAAGAAGTTTCATGAAATTTTAGAGATATTTTAAATATCCCATAAGGTTTCTTAATTATTTTTAAGTGGCTTTTTTATATTTTTAAGAGATTTTCCATTTTTCACAAGAGATTATCAATAAATTTTCAAAGTATTATTTCAAGAGATTTTTTCTATGATGATTTTCATGATATTTTCAACAGTTTTTTTAAGAGGTTCATTAAATATTTTCAAGAGTATTCAAGAGATTTTGAAGATTTTCCCTTTTTGAGGTCATTTCTAGAGGTTTCGTGAGATTTTTGAGAGATCTACAAATTTTCATATTTTCAAATGATTTTCCAGAAGTTTTCAAAAGATTTTCAAGATGTCAAGAAGTTCCATGAGATGTTCAATATTTTCAATATTTTTCCAATACATTTCCAAGTGATTTCACTAGTTTTCATGAGATTTCATGAGGTTTTGCAATGATTTTCAAGAAGTTTCATGGGAGTTATAAGAGGTTTCATGAGATTTTGCAATGATTTTCAAGAAGTTTCATGAGATTTTTGAGGTATTTTGAAAGAGTTTTATGCGATTTTGTAATGGTTTTCAATGGGTTTCATGAGACTTTTGAGGTAATTTCAAGAGGTTTCATGAGATTTTCAAGGGATTTACAAGATATTTTTACCAGATTTTTTAGATATTTTCAAGAGGTGTTCATGAATGTTAATGTTTTTAAGAGGTATCATGAGCTATTTGAGAGATTTTTAAGAGGTCCTAAGATTTTTTAGGAATTTTTGAGAAGTTTCATGATATATAAATTCATGAGGCTTTATGATGTTTTCAAGTAATTTTTAAGAGATTTTGGGATTTTCAACAGGTTTCATGAGGTTTTTGTGAGATATACAAGAGGTTTTTGGAGGTTTTGAGTCTTTTTCAAGAGGCTAACTGATATTTTTAGGATACTTTCGAGATGTTTTCCTGAGAGTTTTGAGAGATTTACAGGGGGTTTTCACAAGATTTTCGTCATAGTTTCAAGACTTTTCATGAGAGCTTAGAGTAATTTTGAAGAGCTTTCATGATATTTTCGAGTTTTTTTTTTTACCATCAACAAGTTGCATGAAAATTTTTTTGAAGAGAATTTTTTTAAAGATGGGTTTATGGGGATTTTTTGGGGAGATTTTTCAAGGTTTTTATATTTTTGAAATTTTTTTTAGTTGTTTTCAAAAGGTTTTCACGAGATTTTGAGTGATTTTCGAAAGGTTTCATGTGCTTTCCGAAAGATTTTTAATGGGTTTTTAAGAGGTTTGTTGAGGTTTTCAAGATGATTTCACGATATTATAGAGATTTTCAAGATGTTCTACGAGTTGTTTGACGATTATCAAGAGCATTCGTGAGATTTTTCTGTATTCTTCATAAGTTTCATGAGATTTTCAATAGGTTTTCATAAAAAATATTCCGATATTTCTAAGATTTCATGAGATTTTCAAGACGTTGCTTGAAATTTTTTTAGAGATTTTTAAGAGGTTTCATAGGATTATAGTTATTTTCAAAAGGATTTCACAACATTCCTCAGATTTTTAGAGGTTTTGTGAAATTTTTAGTATTTTCAAGACGTTTCATGATATTTTCGAGATTTTCAAGAGCATTTATGAGATTTTCGAGTTTTCAACAAGAGGTTTTCGTAAATTTTTTTAGATATCTTCAAAAGGTTTTCACAACCTTTTCGAAAAGTTTCATGAAATTTTAGAATGATTCTTAGTAGGTTTTAAGAAATTTTTTTAAAAGATTTTAAGAGGTTTTCATGAGACTTTCAAGAATTTTTCAAGAGGCTTTTGCGAGACGTTCGAATGATTATCAAGAAGAAGTTTTCACGAGATTTTTGACTGATTTCATGACAATACTCAATATTTACACTATGCTGATATTTAATCTTTGCCGTGTGTCTTCATTTCACAACCTTTCACTTTTTCTTATATCATGGGTAGCCCACAAACAGTTGATTCATCAGAGACATGAATCTGCCACTGTGCATAGTTTGAAAGGTCAAATAAAGGTTCTCCTCCATACCAGAGCAAAGACGCGTTTTGTTCAATAGGATGGGAATTGTGGGTGGCTTGTGGTTGCTGAAACAGTGAGAATTGCATTAAAATAGCCTATTTCATTGAATATCCATAAGAACAGGAGAGAGCATTAGGAGAAATTACTGTACATTAAAGCTTTAATATTCCGGAAAGACTGGCTATCATGAAACACTTATTACTACTGTCGACTTTGTATGAGAAGGATACACATGATTCCAATTATTATTGCTGTAGTTGAAGATGATTCATCGTTTGATGGTCAGTTTTGTAGAATTCTAGTGCAATGATACTTAGCACATTTTTTTTTCGAGTAATACAACTGTATATTATATGTTGCACTTGATGAATTCCTTAAAGTTTTTACAAAAGAATACATTATGAATAATGTTGTGAATAAATTTTTCTCTGCGAGGACTTCATCTTGGAAAAGTGTAATCTTTGCATTGTCTTCAGGAAATGAGCTAATGCGATCTTCTGTCTTGAAATGGAAGAAATGTTCGACGTTCCAACACGAGTTTCCACAAAGACATGAACCCATCTTTGTTATTTCCCTTCAATCTAGAAACATATCACAGTGACATTGTACTATGTTGGTATCTTAAATCCTTTCGAACTAAGACTTGGCAACGATTTTTGTATGTACTATCGTGGCAATTAAATATTTTATTTACTATGGCTTATAGTGTTAATAACATTTGCACCAAGAGATCGTTACTAGCGAAGGTGAAGCTACTGACAGTGCTACGAGTGAATTTACTGATGAACTTGGAAAATGAATATCGTTAGAAAAACTCGAGAATGAAATAAGTCTTATTCTAGGCAAAAGACTCCTAAAGAAGTAGAAGCTAGCAAAATAAGACCTACTTGTGCTGCCTGTGGTAGAGGCATTGTTCAAGGAATATTGCGACATGGGCGACTACAATTACCAGGCGCCATATTTGGAGAAATTAATGGTTTCGTTGCCAATTAAGCATCGTTGGATACCCGCAGAGTAAAGTTCACGTACACAAACAAATTACCGATTACGAAAGTTTTATTCTTCTTGCTCGTTTCTTAATCAGTTTTATTTATCTTTCTTATATTTGCTTTTTCCTTTTTATTCATATTTTGTGCGTGAACACACTAAGACGCTGCCGACCATGACATTTCATTATGTCCATGGAATCGAATCTTAAGTGTTGTGAAGTTGTACGATATGTATGTGAAGTTTATTAAAGATGAACATATAAATGTAGATAGTGCTGCTTCTTTTCATTATTATAATAACTTGTTCAGGACCGAATTTAGTATTGGTTTCATGTCTATGATTTATTATCATTGAACAATATAAACAATTGGGTTGTGAACAAACTCAGCTGGATGAAATGCAACGTGAGTTGTATGCACATGAAAACGTGCTTGCAACAAAAGCTAAAGACACACTTGATAGGTTTAGTAGTTTATACAATGATGATTTTTATAACGTTCTGTTTCGATCTGCAAACTTTGCCGACACCCAAGTGGAGTACTAGTGTTGATTATCATAAAAGAAAGCTGTGGACATACAACTTTTGTCTTTTTAACTTGAAAACACAGAAATCGACCATTGTGCTGTAATGTCAATAACTCAGATAGGGCTAAATAAAATAACTTAACTGCAAAAATCGTTGTAATCTATCTAAGTAACAATCCACCACGCTCTACTTGACCTTATATAACATATAATAATGCCATACTTTTTGCATGTATGGTATGGAGACGAATTTCCTTTTCCTTTAAAATGGTGAAAACTAGGTGAAAATTACAAGGGCGGTTTCAAAGATATTTATGTTTGAAATCTTGAACTGCGTTTTTCCTTTTTTTTTCTTGTTTATTTATTTATTTATTTTTGGTGTTTAACATGGCTTTAAAATTTTTTTTAATATTTATCGTTGTGTTGTCAATAATTATGATGCGATAATTTTTTGGATACATGGTAAACAGGTAAATTAAATCTAAAGTAGTGAAAACTAGATTAAAATCCTATGGTTGGTTTCAAAGATATTGATGTTTGAAAACTTTAAATGCGTTTTTCCCAGTTTATAAAAACGGCGCTGGCACCCTTATTCCGCTGGGTGCCTCAGTATCTTCACTGCAGTGTGTCACAGTTGTAACAAAGAGACGGATATAAAAAGAATCCAACAGCAACATAAGGACAGCTGATACAAGGCCGTCGGAGTTTGTATGAAGGTTTAGTACGTGATCATTCATTCCTGATATGTTTTCGCAGTTTCGTTTTCAAGTGCATCCATAATGTTTTCTCGTCATTTTAAGCTTGCTTGATTGAGGTTCATAAAGTAGATTCAATTAATTGTTTACGAAGAGATGATTTGTTAGTCTTCCGGATTTATATGAGATCCTCATCTTTGTAGATGCATTATAGCAATGTAATAATTTCAAGTAAAAAAAAATGGTATATTTTCTTCAGCTAATTTTTTAAATCATTTCGGTTTCATTTTCGATATTTTAAAGAACTACGTCTGGATCTTGACATAAACTATTTTCTTGGGCCTCTATTTGCAATGAATTCATTTTTTATAACAATTGCGGCATTTGTTACCTCAAAATATACAAAATAAAGAAAGGTCACGGCACGCTCAGGGAGACCATTTACTATGTAAATATTTGGGAAGTGTCGAAATTCAATTTTGGTTGCTGTTTCACAAGCAGTGTTAGATAGCACTGAATCGATTACAGAAGTTGCATCGCAATAAACTTCGCTTAATTCGCATTTATACTTAATGACAACTTTAATGAATGAAGTTTGATATCTATTACATTTGTGGTGTTCAAGGTAAATGTTCCACAGGAGAACAAATTCTTTTTTTGCCTTTAGTAGCTCCAAAATTTTAGTTCCTGATGATGATTTCTCTCGTTCTGTAAAAGGTAAATCAGCTTGAATGTTGATATTTCCATTAAAATTTAGCTAGATTTCTCAAGAGTTTTGGTAAACCAAGACCTCAATCTGTCTGTAACGGGACAGGGAATTAACGGGTTTTGTAAAAATCATAGTTTTATTCTTTCAAGTAATATGTACAAGAAAAGTCATTTTCCTTGTATTCGGTGAGAAAAATATTTGCGAGACGGCGACATCTGAATACCTCATACCATATGAAAGTTGCCAAGTGTAAACATTGCACATGAAACCTTAAAGGTAAAGATGACACATCATTTTGCCGGTATACAATTAATCTTGGAAAACTAACTGAAAGATTTCTTTATCCTTGATTTAATTCTCTGGGAAAAAAAGAAAGAAACAAGAGATAGAAAGAAAAAAAGAAAGAAAGAAAGAGAGGAGGAGGAGGAGGAGGAGGAGGAAACTATAAAAGTCTGGAAGTCTTTGTAGATCCAGTATTTGACAGCAAAAGAATGACTTTGCTAGATGTTCTTATTGCAGTTATGTAATCCCACATTGCACAGGCTATTATATTTCTGTAGAGTTAACGCAATTATGGGAAGCTGAAACCTTCCAAAGTTTATACAATATCAACAAAAGAAAAAAATGAGCCTATAGTTCCTTGCTTAGCGAGTCAGAAATTAACTCAAAGTAAAACTTTTGCACATCAATGCGAGATAGGATGTGTATGTTAACGATATTATAATCACTTTTTCATGCTAAATATATTTATGCTATAACAGATAGCTAAAGGAGAGAATCCAATTTCAGCCATCAAGCAGGATTTAAATTTACGTCTCCCTGGTTGCTACGATCACTTTTGCTTAAGAATATTTGCACGTCGCTATTGATGACAATAATAGGTTTTCAAACGATATGTGTTAAATTAAAGCAAGTGGACATATACAGTGGAAATAATTTCCGAAGTGGGACTGGTAAAAATTTATGCTTAAAACTCGGACGAAGAACGTTTAATATTGCTTGAAAGCTGAAGTTAAATTTTTGCACTTAGCTGTCAGTTGCACGATGAATATAGAAATTCAGTTTTAATCTGGGAATCTGACTACTGAAAGCTAGTTATGTCAAGTTACCTCAGAATGGTGAACGTCAAATGTAAAACCAAAATATTATAGCCTAAAACTCCAAAAATATTTCGAAAAACTTACATTTTTACTATTGACAACAAAGCCGCCATCTTTAATAAATAGCAGTAGTACTTTTTATTCGTCTAGAAAAAAAAAATTAAAAACTACCAACGTTTAGCACACGATGAACATAAGATATGTTATCAGTACTTAATTTCATGCTAGTGTCCAGAATAAGAAGACAGTATTGCCTTAAACGACTAAAAATATAACGCGCTGGGCAATTACGACAACCCTAAATACTTCCATTTTAATTTCCATCGCCAAAAACAATGTTTCAAATTCCTGTGAGTTCATAATCATGGTATTATCTAAAAATAAGTCGAACAATAGAGAACATGTTGTATCTTTAGATTAAAAAATTACGAAAATTGAGAAAAAAAACTAAGTTCTTTTTTATTATGACCATTATTTACACCACGTTGAAAGGAAGCTGGAAATCTCCTTATTCGGGAATAATATTTTACTTTTTATATGAGTTTGAAGCGATGTTTACTGGCAATGGAATAAATATGTGAAGGGTTGCAGTTTCCATAATTCTCCAGCACATAGTTTGACTGAAGGTATCCCTCAAACCGCTCAGTATCAGAGTAATAAGGCATCAGACAGATGTTGCACCTTATTATAAGACTTAAATAAAACAGTCATGTTACTGAACACTTACTAATTTTCCAGCCCTAGGTGAATTGTTAATAACTTGTATGAGGTACAGAGAATTTAAAGAGCCCTTATCCCAGTTATTGCTTTAGAGATTTGTTCAATAGTATTGAATTTGAGCACTGACATTCAAACGTACACAAAGTACACATAAAATTGAAATGTTGACAGTTGCACCTCAACAGCGGAGGTACCATGATAATAAAGTTGTGCTTCTCGCTTCTGTTTGACTTAACCAACTAGAGAAAGGTAATTTTTACTTTTATTCAAATTTGCTTATCTAGAATATTACATAGCATTGTTCACAGAGTTCTTTGAGCCAACAGGTCTCCAGAGATGATTTATGATTAAAGCTCTTCATATTGCAGCCCAACCGCTAAAAATCAAATTGAGAAATGTGTTTGTTACTTGATGTATCACCAATACTTTACTCGTATATATATCCCCATTGCAAAATAAAGTAGCGTTTCTTAAAACCATACGCTACCGTCCTCGATATTAGAGAGTGGTGGTCCATAAATCTTAAAGAAATCTCAAGTTATTTACCAAACTGTCTGGCAACTATTGGGAAATTCCTCTGAATGGAATATGAGTGATGCAGTATCTTGGGGATCCATCATCATGCTGGGAAAAGGGATCAGAAGTCAGAAATATTTAAAGTTGCTCGAGTGAGTGCATTAAAACTTCTCCGAGGGATTTCCGCTAAGTCTCTTTTGCATCAATGAACAGAGCATTTGTAACTTCCTGACAACCAACACATCAATCCCATTTAATAATAGAGGGGCAGAAGAACTGTGTCAGGAATTATTAGCCGTAATATTCGTTTTGCGTTTTATGTCTAGTCTTATCATAAATAATAATAATAATAATAATAATAATAACACACCAGAATACAAACACATCACATTACATAAAAATGAAATGTAAATGGTAACTTACGATAGTAATTCTAGTGATATTTTACCCTCCCCTATAGTATTATAAAAGAAATAAAAAATCCTGCCTATCCCTTTCCACCATAAACGTGGAACAGAAATTTAAGAGCGCAAGATGGAGTGACTATTGAACATAAAGAAGCGGAAAGTACATTCCATGTGGTGAAAACCAAAGTTTAACATAAAATAAGTTCGTAATAATCCTTGTCGACGGTATTTTAGTGGAACTGTTTTTGTTTTTAATTTGAGAAACAATAACCGCATTTCTATTTAATTTAAGATGAAGGTTAGTCGTATATCCCATAAGGCATTTATTCCTACAAATGATGATCGATTTTATATACTCTTTTCGTGTTATTCGGAAAAATACTGAATAAGCTGCCATTTTCTAAGAAGGCGGAAAAAAAGTTTCAGAAACCTTTTTGGCCTATAACCATGCACAAATAAATATTGTGCCTCTAATTGTCTCTAAGAGAGAAGTCTTGTTAGATACACATGTCAGTACATACAAAAATCGTTGAAAGGTATTAGTTCAAAAGGATTCAAGATACCAACATAGTACAATGTCACTGTGATATATTCCTTGATTTTAACAGGTCAGAAAGAAAAGTCAGTTGAAGGGAAAAACAAAGTTGGTTCATATCTTTGTGGAAACTCGTGATGGAGCATCGAATGTTTTTTCCATTTCAAGACAGAGCATCGCATTAGCTCACTTCCTGAAGACAATGCAAAGACTACACTTTTCAAAGATGAAGACTTCGCTGAGAGATACGTATTCATAACAGACGAGCGAGATTATGTGCAAGATAACAGTAAATCGAGTACTGTTTGTAGGGATGCTGAATGCTGCTAATATATATATATATATATAATATATATATATATATATATTATATTATATATAATATATATAGAGAAGATATATAGAATATATAGATAAGAAGATATTATATTAGATATAAGATAATATAAGATAAGAGAGATATAAAGATATTAGATATAGATGAGAGAGAGAGGAGAGAGAGAGAGTTAGGAGAGAGAGGAGAGAGAGATAGAGAGGGAAAGGGAGAGAGAGAGAGAGAGCGAGAGAGAGAGAGAGAGATATAAGTATATATATATATATTATATATATATATTATATATAGATATATATATATATATATATATATTATTATATATATATATATATATATAGTATATGATATTTTATATAACCTATATATATATATATATATATATATATATATATATATATATATATCTATATACGATATATTATATATATACTATATATATAGTTATAATAATATATATATTATATAGATATATATATCCATATATTAGATATATATATTTTATATATATCTACTAATACGATAATATATAATAATACTATATGTATAATATATTAATTATAATATATATACTATTAGTATAGTTATATATTATATATATCTTAATATATTATATAAATATATATATAATATATATTATCTAATATATATATATATATATAATATAATATATATATTAATATATATATATATAATATATATATATACTTATATATATAATCTTATTATATATATATCTTATTATATACTATTATATATAATTATAATATTAGAGATTATATATTCTATATAATATATATATATATAGTATATATATATATATATATATATTATAATAATTATATATATATATATATATATATCTATATATTATATATATATTATATATATCTATATATATATATATATATATATTATACGTATATATATATATTATATATATAATATTATATATATTTATATACATATATATAATATATAGATATATATATATATATATATAATATATATATATATATATATCTATATATAAGTATAGTCTTGATATATATAATAGTATATATATATATATATATATAATATATATTTATATATATAGTATATATATATATATATATATCTATATATATATATATATATAAATATATAGTAATATTAAAATTTATATATATATGATATATAATATATATATATAATCTAATATATATATATATTTTTTATATAAATATATTTTGAATATATATGATATATCTAGATTAAATAAAATCTAATAATTATAGAGATTTATTAAAAATAAAAAATATATTTTTTTAAATTAAAAAATTAATAGAAAAATTATAGTATTAGAGATATAGAATAGATATAGATAATATATATAGTATAAAAGAGATATATATATCTATATATTATTATTTATTATTATATATATAATTAGAGATATATATACTATATATATTATATCCATATAATACATATATAATATACGATAATTATATAAGATTATCAGATATATTAGATAATATACAGATTATATCAGTACTATATATATATATAGAGAGAGATAGAAATGAAGAGAATGAGACTATTATATATAGAGACTATAGGATATGATGATATATAGATATATAGAGAGATAGATAGAAGTAGATTTAATTAATATATATAGATATAGAGAATATAGAGGCTATGCATATATATTAGAGATAGGATATAGATAGTGATAAGAGAGTAGATAATAATATCCTATAGATTATAATTATAATAGAGTAAGAGAAGATAGATATTTAATAGATATATAGCTAGAATTATATAGCGGAGTAGAATAATATATATATAGAAGAGATTATTAATGAGATATACATAGATAATTATATCAGAGATATTATGACTCTATATATTTTATTATTAGATATGATATGATATAATATATAGTAGATATGATACATAGTATATACTATTAATAGCTATATATATAGATATCTATGTAGATACTAGATCATTAATTCTAGAGATAGTAAGTAGATTATAGATATAGATATAGATATATATATATATATAATATATATATATTATAATATATATATATAAATATATATATAATATATATATATTATATATATATATAGATATATATATATATACTTATAAGATATTATTATAATATATATATATATAATATCTATATATATATATATATATATATATATATATATTATATAATTAAGAATTCATAGACTTGAAATTAAATATACAATGGGAAATTGTAATAAACTTCTCTGACTTCAAATTCTGACATTGGGTTAGATGCGAAAGGAAAACTTCAAATTAAACCTAAATCCTTACCAACTTAAGCAAACATCTGATTCACCAAATACCCTACGCTAAGATAAATATAGTATGTATGTTTGTATGTATGTATGTAAGTCTATATATATATATATATATATATATATATTATATATATATATATATATATATATATATATATGTGTGTGTGTGTGTGTGTGTGTGTGTACGTGTGTGTGTGCGTGTGTGTGCGTGTATAACTGAATCACGAAAGTTAGGAACGTGATAAATCCATAAATAAAGATATATGCCACGAAGGAAAATAAACAACAGAGTATCCGCGAGACCTTTCGACGTTTAAACATCCTTTGCTAAGCAGATGGACTGGCATACATGAGGAAAAAGACAATACAAGAAGATTCGTATAACCAAGAGATAGGGATTATAAAGAGATTAGTACCTAGAATCCGACACACCTGGAAGATGAGTAACCTTCCTAAACAAGCATAAACAATGGGTGCAATTAAAAGTTTAAGACAATCATCTCAGATACAAGGACAAGACAATTAAAGGATTATAGGTGACAGCTATTCAGAACTTTGGTAAACAAAACCATATTCACAATACTTATTCAAAATACATTTTAGGCATACATTACAACGAAGAACTAACCTAAGGCAACTAATTTTTATTTAAGTCTGTAATTATATCTTTGAGGTTATTCTTAAACATGTTACAAATACAAGGGTCTAAATGAAAAAGGCAACGGCTAACATTGAAATTACGATGAAAAGTAAGTTGTATTAAAGCAGATTCTAAAATATTTCGTGATAAGACATCTCTTAACCTTGCGATTACTGAACTACCAACCCAATTTATTTGATGGTTGTTTCACTTAAATGAATGAATATTGCATTAGATGTTTGCCCAGTTTTTACAGAATATTTATGCTGGCTCAGCCTTACTTCTTGGCCCTTGTTAGACTGTCCGAGATAAAATGAGGAACAATCCATACATGGAATTTTATATATTATTTTGTTGCTTTCTCTGGGGCCATTTTTTATTAACATTCCTTTTAGTGTGTTATTATAGGAAAAAACAAGGTTGACTTAAAAAGCTTTTAACAATGATTTAATGGTTTAAAATCCGTTAAAATAAGGCAAACTGAGAATGTTCTTAGAATTTTCTTTCTGCGTGTTACTTACACTATAAAATTCCATGTATGGATTGTCCCTCATTTTATCTCAGACAGTCTAGCAAGGGCCTAGTAGTAAGACTAAGCCAGCATAAATATTCTGTAAAGACTGGGCAAACATCTAATGCAATATTCATTCATTTAATTGAAAACAACCACCGAATAAATTGGGTTAGTAGTTCAGTAATTGCAAGGTGAAGAGATGTCTTATCACGAAATCCTTTAGAATCTGCTTTAATACAACTTACTTTTCATTGTAATTTCAATGTTAGTCGTGGGCTTTTTCATTTAGACCCATGTATTTGTAACATGTTTAAAAATGACCTCAAAAATATAATTACAGACTTAAATAAAAATTAGTTGCCTTAGAGTTATCTTCGTGGCAATGTATGTCTAACATGTATTGTGAATATGTATTGTGAATATGGTTTTGTTTACCAAACTTCTGAATAGCTGTCACTTATAATCCTTTAATTGTCTTTTCCTTGTATCTGAGATGATTGTCTTAAACTTTTAATCGCACCCATTGTTTATGCTTGTTTGGGAAGGTTACTCATCTTCCAGGTGTGTCAGATTCTAGGTACTAATCTCTTTATAATCCCTATCTGTCAGTTATACGAATCTCCTTGTATTGTCTTTTTCCTTATATATGTCAGTTCATCTGCTTAGTAAAGGACGTTTAAACATCGAAAGGTCTAGCGGAAATCCGTCGTTTATTTTCCTTCGTGGCATATATCTCTATATATATATATATATATATATATATATATATATATATATATATATATATATATATATATATATATATTTATATATATAAGTTGCTTTAGTTATTTCAATCAGACCGAGAAACAAGAATCAAGGATTTGTTTACGAAAGCTCTTTTTCGTACATATATGTCTAAAAGTTATATTTGCATCTACACCACTGTTGGTTTCTTCACCATGTTAGTGAATCATTATTAATATGTTTATTATTATGTTAAAAAGAATGGCAGAATTAAATTAGTTGATTTTATATATATATATTTTTTTTTTCTTTTCTTACAATTTTTTTGGTTCGTTTTTTCAGGCTCAGCGTATTTTTTTTGTTTCTGAGTAACTGGCCAATATTCATATTGGGAATTTAAAAAAATTATAATTTTTATAAATTTCCAATTTGAATATTGGCCAGTCACTCAAAAATTTCGCTGAGCCTGAGAAATGAATTGTGACAAAAATAGAAAAAAAAATATTGTTAAATCAACTCGCTTAATTCTGCTGTTCTATTTAACAGTATTATTAGATTTATATTATTATATTCATTTTTATATTATTATATTATTATTAGTATTATTATTATTATTATTAGTTAATATTAAAAATCCTCATAGTAGCACGAGTCTTCTAATGGGGAAACAAATCCACAATTATGTAAAGGTACATATAATAAAATTTTAAACTTTAGAGATGACTCTCGTGAGTCTGTTCGGTTCCCCTTATCATCTGGCACGTTGATGTAGCACTCCAGCAACGTAAACATAACAGGAGTCAAATTAAGCCACTTGTTAATGAACAATGGAACCGGTCGTCAAGCATAAATAAGGCAATGCGGTTGTTTTCTGATGAAAGCCCCGCTGACAGTCGTCTGGAACATCTAATTGGTCCTTGCCCATTGCGGTCGTTTTGATGGTCTTCTTCAACAGCATAGGGCGCCGGAAGCATCGGTTAATGGAAGTAGCCGAGTTACCTGAACAGGAGAAAGAGAGGCAACCGCAGCATTAGATGTGGCTAAAGAGACAACACTATCATAATGATCTTTATTCTTAAAGCCTTTAATATATTTCTTGGAAATAAGCTTATTGTGAATTTATCTGCCTGTGTGAATTATTTATTGCCTTCCATAGGTAAACCACTATCCCCGCACCCTCCACTACCCTTCTTATACCAACATCTTTACTTCTAAAAATTACTTTGAATTCTTCCCAATTTATGCGGTGATCGATCTTGAGACTGTGACTAACTAACACATTGTTTTCCGCATGCAACTGGTATGCTCTTTTGTGTTCCCAGATTCTAGTGGGCAACCCTCTACCTCTTTCCCCGAAATATTTAGTCACATTCTGAACAGGGAATTTCATAAACAATAACATGTTTATTGTGATTCGTTGTGCTATTGTTGTGTATAAGAAGTTTTTTAATTGTGTTGTTATAATTAAAGACTATATTCTATTATTGTTATTTTTTTTTTTTACAGCTTTCCGTATTCTGTTTAAGTGAGGATTACATGGAAGTGCAAGACATTTCGTAAACTTCTTTTTGTCATTTACTTCAGAAGAAACTATGTAAAATATTTTTCTGGCCTTTTTAAAGGGTAACAAAGTTTTCTGAAAACATCTTCAATGTGTTTAAGTTTTCTGTGAATGAAGTCGGGGTCGTAGGTTTTCAGGGCTCTCACGACAAAATTGACTAAGATGTTGGTTTTAGTTTCATTATTGCGTAAGGAGAAAAATTGAATTTGTTTCTGCATTGTTTTTTTTTTTTTACGATATACTGTTAAAATTTTAAATGTGAAAATTTGTTACTGGGTCATGGTAAATCCGTATGTCTAAAAACGGCAACTTATCATCTGTTTCGTGTTCTTATGAATTTTCGGGAAGCCATAAAAAAAAAGGAAGACTCGAGTTTTTATTGGAAATCTTATTTATTACGATTTGTTTATGTTCATGTTCAGTCAACGGGCTAGCAATTTTAATTGCAGTTAAGTCAATGAGGGTATTTCATTAAGTTTATTATAAGTACTGCCATCATCATGTAAAGAGTTCGCTTTGGAAATGTATGTGTTATGGTCCATAATAAGGAGTGACCCTCCCTTGTCAGCTTTCATAATTTTGATGTCCTTGTTCTCAAATAATTCCTTTAAGGCTATTTTGTGCCTTCTAGTTAAAATTCCAATTTGTTCATGTCATTGATTATTGATTATAAACGCATTGCGTCTGAAATTAAAATGGTTTATATTGCTAATACCGTGTAAGAGGTCTGTGTTACTGGTCCCTAAACAGCAATTTAAACCAAGACCAAGCGATTCGTTTTGTTCTGTTGTAATAGTCGTCAAAAGAAGATAAATTACATTTTACAACTTTCGCCAATTTTAGTCCATATAGTTCCACCTATCAGATTTCTTCATTTTGAGTCAAGTTTACAATTATGGCGTCCTCGAACATGACTGGATGTAGAAGATCTTGTACTAGTTCTCTCATGTGTCTCCTCAGGTCTAAATGAGTGCACTCAACTTCCCATGTTGCTTCTTCAATTTTAACTGGAAGTCAGGAAATTCCTGTCCGAGAAACGAAATATATGTACATTTACTTAACTGTGGATTTGTTTCTCCATTATTATTATTAGTAATACTAGGGCCCCTCAAAAATAGACAATGATATATATAATGGTAAGAATACGTTTAAATCTTAAGAAAGTTACCACCATCAGAGAATCGAATAATATAAAAATAAATAAGTTACTGTTCTTTTTTATAAATCGGTAGCCATGAGAAGATCTTACTTGTCCAAAGAAATGGAGATATAAGCTGGGGAGATTTGCCTGAGGGTCATCAGTGGTGGAGCATAACAACTAGCAGCCAACACGAGCGGAAAAAGATCATATTCATTATCAGGTTGGTGTAGCATAATAAAGGGTTTATTGACATATAACATTAATCAATAACTCTTCGATTCCACCAGACAAAGAACACCTCTTCAGAGTCGTCCACTCCCTCACGACCAGATTTCCCCTTCCCCTGGGCCAAGATTTCGTCTGCTGGAGAGAACACCTTGATCCCCCTGCGCAGCATGATAGCCAGGACCCCTAGCGAACCTGAGGCGGAAACACCTAATACTGTTACTGGTACCGATACGCTACTAGCCAGTCTCTCCTTATCAGAAGTGCCTCGGCTGCAGGAAACAGCCTGACACCCCACTTGATCAATCTGACTCCGCAGTTGCCGCCGCCCTAAAGCAAGGAACCGCTTATCCTTGCCAGACGGAGGAAGCTACCCTCCGGTGCCTCCACTTGGAAGCTATACTGATGAGGAAGAAATAAAGGACCTTGTAAAGGACGTCTTTCTCCTGGGTAGGTACCACTGGAGGGAAAGTTGCAAAGACAAATCAATAAGAGAATACTGGGAAGGGAAACTAGGTATAGATATATCAAATATCAATATATATATATATATATATATAGATTATATATATATATTATATATATATATATATATATAATATATATATATATAATCAATATATATATATATATATATATATATATATATATATATATATTATATATATATATACGTATATAGATATTATATATATAAATATATTATTTATATATATAATTATTAATATATTATTTTATATTATATTATATAGATATATATATATATATATCATATCTTATAATTATATATTCTTATATATAATATATATATATAAATATATATATATATATTTATTATATATTCATCTATATAATATATAATACGTATATGATATTTTAGTATATATATATAATATATATATTATATTACTACATATATATATATATATATTATATATATATATATATAAATATATATATATATGTATATATAATATTATATATATTATATAGTATAATATATATTGCAAAATATCTTAAATATAAATTATTATATATATATTATATATAATATATATATCAATATATATATATAGATATAGTATTATATATAGATATAATATATATAGATATATATATATACGTAATTAGTATGTTATATATATATAGAGATGATATAGTAGATATTAGAGATTATATTATATATTATAGATATATATATATATATATTCAATCGATATATATATATAGATATATAGTATATATAGTATATATTATATATATATATAGATATATATATATATATATAGAATAAAGATCATATATATACGTATATGATATATATATATATATATAGAGGAAATATAAAGAATATCATATATATATAGATATATAGAGATGTAAATAATATATTAGTATAGAATGATAGATAGTAGACTATATATATATAGATATATAGATATTATATATAAGATATATTATAGATGTATGTATATATATAATATATATAATATATATATATTCATATTTAGATATATATATATATATATATAATAATCTATACGTATATATATATAATATTTAGATATGCATATATATATATATATATATATAGTATATATATATATAATATATATATATATATATATATATATATAAATATATATGCGTTTGTGTTTTATTGCATAATCTTTCTTATTTGTTGAAGTTCGATTCCGGTGCACGCTCCCATCACTTGTCACGTAAACGACGACTAGAACGACATCGACTCCATAAAGCCGTGTCAGATGAAGAGCAAATTCCGAAAGGAGAAACATCGGCTTTCTGCTTTCCCCGGCAGTTGTCACTGAGCAAATACTTCAGCATTTGCAAATATTGAGAGTCATCACAGCGTATGGTGTGAAGGGGGGAACATACCAGCACATTTCCAGTTAGGGTTCCTGGATGCCTAAATGCACAAGCATGCTCTCTCTCTTCTCTCTCTCTCTCTCTCTCTACTGTTATCAAACATTTATCCTGAATATCACATCAGAAAATATCACTCGATCTTTCTCGCTATCATAAAACGATTTTCCTTCTTTATATATATATATATATACTATATATATATATATATATATATATATATATATATATATATATATATATATATATATATGTTTACTTTGATTACAATCTACCAATGCCAGAAATTTGCATCAATTTCTATGTTTATAGTTCAAAGGAAAGTGTCTACTGCCTCAAAAACCTAATGCATAACTAAATAAAGAAATTGAGAGTAAAAGGTCATCACCGATGAATATATTATCAGTGTCCTCTGTTAATAAGGGAAATGTGAGTGCTTAGAAAGACTGCGTCATTGAACGCTTCTGTAATTGTCTAACGCTTCTACTGGATGGGATCTGATCCCTACCATGACCAGGTGGACTAACCGAGTTGCCTAATGGGGTTCTGTAATTTACTGAACTAAAATGATTAAAAAGTTTATAAAGTAATTACTAAAGCTCATTTCAGCTTTGTTTTGACTCCAGTTTTAGTAGCCATGATCAGTCCCTCAGTTTCAAATTTGACAACTGACCTTCGCTAAAGACCGAAAGATACATTCCTTCCAAAATCTAATCGGAGTCTTGATGGTTACGACAGCTCATTTCGTAACGTTTTCGTTAAAACTCTGGTAGGGAACAGAGAACAGACTTAAAAACATAAAGATCAAAGAAGCTATTCATCTTCTTCAGTAGAAAATTCCTTCGTAAATTGATCCTCTTCCTCTGCTGTTGACTATCAAGTGTTTCTGAGAATTTACTAAAGAACCTGTAAACTCCTGGTTATTCAGCACTAAGAAATATTTTAGACTTCATTTACATTTTTCTATGAGTTTTGAAGTATTTTATATCGGCTTTTTCTTTCACAAAGTAGTAGTTTGCGCCTTTCTTCCATTTCGACCGAACACATGAACATCTTCACTTTCACATCTACAAAGGAAAATTTTAGTCTACTGTTATCAAGTTCATTTAATGCGCACACATTCGAAGCAATAAAGGCCATACCAAAGAAAAAAGAATTTTGATCTAATATTAAAAAGAAAGTAAAAAAAAAAATGATTTTCTTTGAATTCCTTTAATTGCTCAACCTTTGTTTGAAAGTTTCTTTCTCACTTCCTCCGTTTTTTTTATAAATGAAAACGAAGAGAGTCTTATAATAAATGGAAATCCTCCAGGAAGATGATATTCACGATTTACTGTTGCATAACTGCCATGACGAAATATTTCCATCGGCAATGTTCGTTTAAAAGTATTCTTGGAGTAATATGATTAAATGTAGTAATTTGCTATTATAGCTTCATAATTAGCTGATGTTTTCTTTGGAGATCTGGTTATTTCAGATGAAGTCCATTTTTTAATAAGTCATGCTATGAGGTCCATGTGATAAATGAATAATGATCATGCAATATAAGCTGTTTATAGTGTGTGTGTGTGTGTGTGTGTAAGTCTTTAATCAAAAGGAAAATCTCCATTCAAGATCGGTGGCATCAGATTTTCACCGCTACGTACTTCTAACCGGAGCTGTAGGAATTCACTGCTTGCGTCAACAAAGGCATATTGACAACTTAAGACCAATAATACAAATTTCAGTTACTTTTTGGATAATGATCTCTCTCTCTCTCTCTCTCTCTATCTCTATCTCTATCTCTCTCTCTCAATATATATATATATATATATATATATATATATATATATATATATGATATATATATATATATATATATATATATATATACACGATTCTGAAGAGAAACTGAGAAGTCAGAGGGGAGAAATAACTGCTGTCACCTCAGGGAAGATCGTTTCCCAGTTCTTTTTTATCATGTTGTCAAACTTTCCTTTTTTAAGGAATGGGAGGAATGTCTCTGTCCCTAAAAACCTTTCGCTTTTAAAGACGTCGTTTGTATATCTCTTTCCCTGTTCCATCTGTTCCATTTCCTTCTTCTATTTCCTCTCTTTCCTCTAAGACTGGAAAAGGACGTTTGTTCACCTCTCTCGTTGCTTTCCACACAGAGAGGTTATAAATAGTTTAAATGTCACACAAAGGACGGTTACCCTGAAGTAGCTGATTAAACTGTCGCGAAATCGTATGTATTTGCCACTTGAGAAGATGAGAGAGAGGAGAGAGAGAGAGAGGAGAGAAGCGAGAGAGAGAGAGAGAGAGAGAGAGAGAGAGGCGGACCGTGTGGGTGGTTAAGTAATTCTTTAGCAGTCATAGGAAGTGTTTGTATCCTTTTCCATGGATTGTCTGGTATCCAATGAAGAATATTTGAGATGGAATAATTAATTCTATTGTGTACAATGAATGACCAGACTAATTATGCAAATGAATACATCGAATTACTGAAGAGGGTCCCTTGAACATCAACATGAATATCAAAAGCTGAAATGGTGCATTTATATACACGATTGGAAATAACTGTAACGGGGATTAAAGGTGAAAGGAGACGGAAATTCCAAAACAAAGGAATCAAGGAAGGACCCCACCCAACAGATCCAAGATGCTTCCAACTCTTATCTCTTCATATATATATATATATATATATATATATATATATATATATATATATATATATATATATATATATATATATATATATATATATATATATTATATATAGACGGAGCGATAGTGCTGTAATATGTCTCTGAAATATATGTCATAAATATTTGTTCATTCATTAATCCAACTAACTTGGAGAGACAGCCGTCTGAATTCAAGCCAAAGAAAAAAATAAGTTTCATCGGTATTTTCATAAATAACATAACCAAAAAAAGCGAAGACAATATAGCTGCAAGACCATCACCTCTGTGTCTTTTGTGCAGCGAAATCGTCCAAGAATCATAAGTTTCATTTCCACCTGAAGAGAGATTCCCGATGGAGTTTGGAATAGAATAATGCGCCTTAGTCAACACACAAAAAGGCAAGGTAATGAGAACTGAAGGGATAAAGCTACCAGATGGGAGCAACATCAAACACATAGATGAGACTGGATACAAATACCTGGGAATAATGGAAGGAGGGGATATAAAACACCAAGAGATGAAGGACACGATCAGGAAAGACTATATGCAGAGACTCAAGGCGATACTCAAGTCAAAACTCAACGCCGTAAATATGATAAAAGCCATAAATACATGGGCAGTGCCAGTAATCAGATACAGCGCAGGAATGGTGGAATGGACGAAGGCAGAACTCCGCAGCATAGATCAGAACACCAGGAAACATATGACAATACACAAGCCATACACCCAGAGCAAAATACGGACAGACTATACCTAACACGAAAGGAAGGAGGGAGAGGACTTCTAAGTATAGAGGACTGCGACAACATCCAGAACAGAGCACTGGGGCAATATCTGAAAACCAGTGAAGACAAGTGGCTAAAGAGTGCATGGGAAGAAGGACTAATAAAAGTCGACGAAGACCCAGAAATATACAGAGACAGGAGAATGACAAACAGAACAGAAGACTGAATAAGTGGTACGAGCACCAACCTGAGGGAGTGATAGAAAACGATCAGGCAAAGATCCTCAGGGACTATGGTATCAGAACAGATAGGGTGATACGTGCAAATAGACCAGACGTGACGTTGATTTTCAAAGTCAAGAAGAAAGTATCACTCATTGATGTCGCAATACCATGGGACACCAGAGTTAAAGAGAAAGAGAGGGAAAAAATTGATAAGTATCAAGATCTGAAAATATAAATAAGGAGGCAGGATGCAACCCAGAACCCCACACTATAAATACCACGCAGTCGAATTGGAGGACTGTGATAAAGCAAAAAAAAAAAAATACAAAAAAAAAAAAAATAAAAAATAATTAAATAATAATAATAATAATAATAATAATAATAAATATATAATAATAATAATAATAATAATAATATCTGTAACAAGAACCTCAAGAAATAATCAGTGAGAGAGAGAGAGAGAGAGAGAGAGAGAGAGAGAGAGAGAGAGAGAGAGAGAGAGAGAGAGAGAGAGAGAGAAAAGATATTAAATGTTTCAACCAGATGATAACATGTTATAAAGTGAACACTGAAGGGATGGTATGCAGTTTGGTTATGCTGTGTACCACAAAGACAATACAATATATAAGATTGTACTTTGCAACCCAGAGATGACATGGCGAGGGAGCATCTTATTGGATAGCAAATTATTATGAATTTACTGTATGTAATATATTTTAGGTACCGTTCATGAAAACATAAGTAAAGTGACTCACAAAATATATCCTTTTTAACTGCTTGTTGATATATAAGTTCCTGTTTGCTGATCTTATGTTATTCAAGTGTTTCCAAGATATATTTATCTCTCTCTCTCTCTCTCTCTCTCTCTCTCTCTCTCTCTCTCTCTCTCACTGAAGGATTTGTTAGGGAAAGAATCATTTCCATGTTACACAAGCCACTGTTATCCCTATAAATGTATAAGTTTGCTTACCTAAATATATTTTCGTTTAAACTTGAGAGCAACATCGAATCAAGATGAGGTGGCATTACCTTTATGTATACATAGCATCACGTTTTATATATTATGTGATCAATTTATTCATATATATATATATATATATATATATATATATATATATATATATATATATATATATATATATATATATATATATATATATATATATATATATAGAATAACTTGATCACGAAGTATATAAAACGTGATGCTAAGTATAAATAAAAGTTTTTTGCCACGAAGGAAAAAAATGAAAAAGCGAGATAGCCGAGTACTTCGGTCCAATTCGGACCCTTTACTGAGGCAAACTGATTTTACAAAGAACACCATAGTCAAAAGAAGGCTTAATATACAAACTGACACTACCAGATAGCCATAAGGGCGAATTTTTCACTCTACAGAGAGGAGGAGTCGCCATAGGCTAGCCACACCTTGAAGGATACCGGCAGTAAACAAGTGATTCTTCCAGAAAACAGTACATTTTGAAAACAACACGGGAGCATATACAATTTAATATCATGAATTTTTACATAAATTTTCCCAAAAAAATTATTATTAATGAAAAGACGAAAGAATATATATATATATATATATATATATATATATATATATATATATATATATATATATATATATCTATATATATATATATATATATATATATATCGAGCAAGAGAAAGAGGGAGAGAGAATATCGAACCAGAGAGAGAGAGAGAGAGAGAGAGAGAGAGAGAGGGAAAGAAATAATAACTATATACATTTGGGACTAATTTATTAGGTGTTCATTTATTTTGAGGTCCTTCATAAACATCTTACAAATATATGGGTCCAAATGGTACATTCCCAGACTAAGATTTAGGTTGTTTTTATTAGTGATTTGTATAATTGCCGATTCCAGTAAATTTCTTGAAACATAATCATTAGATCTAGCAATTACCGAGGTATCACCCCAATTAATACAATGAGATTTTTCACTCAGATGGACAAACAGTGTATTTGAAGTCTGGGCTGTTCTAACTGAATACATATGCTGCTTAATCCGACACATAAGTTTTTACTAGACTGACCAACGTAAAACGATGGGCAATCTTTACAAGTTATTCATTATGAGGGCCACGTTTACTTCTGCTTTCCTGTTCCCACTGCTGAGATGTTTCGTCACCTCTTTCTTCAAGTCTTTACAAGCAGCGCACTCTACCAGAATTCACCTGAAATTCCTGAAAAAATGCTTGGCGGAACAAGTGTTACCCAAATCATTGCTGCCATACCGCATAAGAAGATACGATCAACATCCTTTTAATGAATTTTCATCACTCATATTAAAACGTCACATTGCTGCGCGAAAATGGAGGAAAAGGAAGAAATTTAAAGAACTGGAAAAAGCCATGACGTAAACTTTCAACTACTCGATTCCCGCTGATTGGAAACGAGCATTAAGGCAAGAAATATATGGAAAACTTCATAGAACTACAGACACTTTGAAAACTGGACAGAAAATTAAACAACCTTATCAACGACAGTGATTGAACCAATAATGCTAGAAGTGATTGTGTGGTGAATTTATCGAGCAAACAAATAAGTGATAATGCAGTGCGCGCATTAGGCTTTGGGCTGTCTTTTTTCATTTGTAACAAACCCTCAGATTTTTCAATAGCGACATCTCTATATAAATTTGAAAAATACTGTGACCTACCACAAAATCATTTAGACATTATCAAAGGCATGACATATAGTGCTACGCATGGCTACCATGAAGATAACTTCCCCGCTTGCTAATGGAAAAGTTTAAAAGAATTGAAGAATGATAATAGCTTACACATTACCAAGGCTGATAAATCCAATAGTTTAGTGGTTCTTGACAAAACTGACTACATATTACGCATGCATACTTTACTAGAGGATGAAATAACTTGGACTAAGTAATAAAAAACTTTAATATCAATATCAAACAAATTCTTAAAGATAAAAAAGAACTTTTGTGTCAGTTAACTGTAAAGTGTCCCTCATTACCTTATGTATATGGCCTAGTCAAAACTCATAAGGAAAACAAACCTATGCGCCCAGTTATTAGTACTGTCGGATCAATTGCTTATAAACTATCTAAATATCTTACTAAACTGTTATCCCCGCTACTAGGAACTGTATCTAATTCACACATCCGGAATTCTCTTGATCTTGTGGAAAAATTAAATAACATTGTACTAAACCCTAGCAATATTTTTGTCAGTTTTGATGTATGTTCTTTGTTTACAAAGTCCCTATTGACTCTGTGCTAGATTTAAGTAATGAACTTGTACTGCATGAATTGCCTATGTCCGTTAGTCACATAATTTCCTTAATTAAGTTATGTATTTGTGATTGCAGATTTATTTTTAATGGAGAATATTACCAACAAATATTTGGTATGGCCATGGGTAACCCTTTATCACCTCTCCTTTCAAACTTATATATGGAATTTTTTGAGAGACAACACTCCCGAATATCACACTTATCCCCTTAAAATGGTACCGATGTCGATGATATCTTAGTAGTCTTACCTGGTGGTATCGATGTAAATGATTTACTGTCTAAATTGAATAATTTAGTGCCATCCATAAAATTCACTGTTGAAATTGAAAATAACAATGTCATCCCTTTCCTAGATGTATTATACATAGAGAATCTTTCCAATGCAAATTCAGTATTTATAGAAAACCCACAAATAATTTAGCATATGTACATTTTTATCTGGCCACCATACTTAAATTATTAAAAATTTAAATTTTTTTCTTATATGTTCCTACGGGCTTTGCGTATCACGAGTCCACAATACCTGGACCAAGAAATAGATGCATGCAAAAATTAAAAAATTAGGAAACGATCTCTGCTACCCACCTCATTTAATTGATTTATGTTATCAAAAAGTTCAAAAAAAGTTTTATAATGTTGCTAATAATGAAAAAGAAATGCCTAAAAATGTACTTAGCTTACCTTATTTTCGTGGATTTGAAACCATAAAATCAATATTTAAATCGTTTAATGTTAATGTAGTGTTCTCTTATAACAATGCCATTAAAGATATGCTAATTGAAAATAGTCCCTTAACAAATAACAACATCATTTACAAAATTCCTTGTAAGGATTGGCCATCGTTTTACGTTGGTCAGTCTAGTAAAATTTTATGTGTTCGGATTAAGCAGCATATGTATTCAGTTAGAACAGCCCAGACTTCAAATGCAACTGTTTTATGCATCTGAGTGAAAAATCTCATTATATTAATTGGGGTGATACTCGGTAATTGCTAGATCTAATGATTTTGCTTCAAGAAATTTACTGGAATCGGCAATTATACAAATCACTAATAAAAACAACCTAAATCTTAGTCTGGGAATGTACCATTTGGGCCCAATATATTTGTAAGATGTTTATGAAGGACCTCAAAATAAATGAACACCTAATAAATTAGTCCCACATGTATATAGTTTTATTATTTTCTTTCTCTCTCTCTCTCTCTCTCTCTCTCCTCTCTTCTCTCTCTCTGGTTCGATATTCTCTCTCCCTCTTTCTCTTGCTCGATATATATATATATATATATATATATATATATATATATATATTATATATATAATATCTTCTTTGGTCTTTTCATTAATAATAATTTTTTGTGCGGGGAAATTTTTGTAAAAATTCATGATATTAAATTGTATATGCTCCGTGTTGTTTTCAAAATGTACTGTTTTCTGGAAGAATCACTTGTTTACTGCCGGTATCCTTCAAGGTGTGGCTAGCCTAGGCGACTCCTCTCTGTAGAGTGAAAATCGCCCTTATGGCCAATCTGGTAGTGTCAGTTTGTATATTAAGCCTTCTTTTGACTATGGTGTTCTTTGTAAAATCAGTTTGCCTCAGTAAAGGGTCCGAATAGGACCGAAAGTACTCGGCTATCTCGCTTTTTCATTTTTTTCCTTCGTGGCAAAAAAACCTTTATATATATATATATATATATATATATATATATATATATATATATATATAATATTATATATATATATATATATGTGTGTGTGTGTGTGTGTGTGTGTGTGTGTGTGAATAAATTGATCACATAATATATAAAACGTGATGCTATGTATACATAAAGGTAATGCCCCCTCGTCTTGATTCGATGTTCCCCTCAAGTTTAAACGAAAATATATTTAGGTAAGCAAACTTATAATTTATAGGGATAACACTGGCTTGTGTAACATGGAAATGATTCTTTCCCTAACAAATCTATAACTTTTCTGGATACATTTGGCCACCAACATCCATTCTTTCCGGTTAGGTTCCAATCAACTGTATACCTGCCTTGCTTTGTCTCTGTTAAGTCATCTATGAGACGTATCAGTCTTTTGGGTGATTCAGCAAGCAACGGTAGTAGTGGCAGCAGCAGTAGTAGTGGTAATATGACCATTAAAAGACCCCTAGCGGATATCTTTATGCACTTTGTTTGAAATCCCGGACTTGGGAGGATAATTAGAATCAGTTGCTTTTCTTTAAAGATGATACATCCTTTTGCTTATGCATGTTCATTCAGTTCAACCTTCTTTTTTTGCATTCGTTTATTTATGTGTAAACGGTGTCTCCTTAATAATAGTACTATTAATCAGTATTATTATCATAACTTTTTATGACTGTTAACTCAGGAATCAGTCTTTCAGTCACTCCGACAGTCCGACAGTCTCTAATAGATATTTCTTTTTATATGAACATATTCCCTGATCTAAAGACAATGGGTTTTAGTTTTCTCCTTTGGTCCCAGACCACGCAAAAATTTTATGCTTTTGCTTCAGCTGATAAGGAAAATAACGTTAAACACAGAGTGGACTAATGAAGATTTTACTTAAGCATTTAATCAAGTCCACTTCTGACAATTTTCATCATTAAAACGCCTCATATTCTGACCCCCTTTCGACACCAAGCAGACTCCATCCATTCCATCATTCACCAACCCATCAGTTCCATCTCATATCCCATCCACTTACGATGAGCCATCCACCAACTTTTTTTTTTTTTACTCCTCTCCTCATCTTCAGCCGTAAAATGAATTCGTGCCATGGCAGCGACTTTAGAACGTAGTAAAGCTGAACTTCAAAGGAAAGAGCCAAGGAAACCAATAAAATGCTTCCTGAATATTTCTCAGGTGCTGCTGAAGGTGAAGGCGAAGGTGTCTTCTCAAGATGGATGTTTGAGAGTCTGCTGATAATAAAAAAGAAAATGTTATTTTCGAATTCGTATCTTTAAAGAGTTTTTCGCCTGGGCAGGCTGGAATGAGGAAAATGCCTGTGGGTGAGGAGTGGTAAAGGGGAGAGCATCCATAAAACACTCGAAAAAGGAAAAACAATGAAGATGACGATGCAGCCACTTGACGACTTGATGTACCTAAAGGACAGGATTCATATTGACTAAAATGGAACTCTGTATTGACTGGTAAAAAATATAAAAAAAAAAAAATAAAAAAAAAAAAACAAGAAAGAAAGAGCGAGTCCATAAAGTGATTAATCAATATCGTGATGAGTTCATGAGAAAAGACATATTGAAAATGAAAATTAATATTCAGTAATAGGAGAAAAAATTCATATTTTCGAAGAAATAACATCGCATAATAAAACATAAAATACGCCTTACATTTTCTTACCCGTCGACTCTGTTTACACAAAACAAACAAGTCATCTTAATTACGTTTCATTTTTCTCTCTCATTTGTCTTAAACCTCCACGACTCACATCTATGTTGGAGATTTCCTCAACAGCCTCTTTATGTTTTCTAAAATTTGCCTCTTTTGACATTATTTTCATCCTTATATCATTCTTTCGTTTAAGAGAGAGAGAGAGAGAGAGAGAGAGAGAGAGAGAGAGAGAGAGAGAGAGAGAGAGAGAGAGAGAAATCAAACGTACGCGATGCATAACATGTTATTGCTGATAATCAATCTGAGATTGTGTCAGTAAAAGTTAATGAAAACAGTGTAGATAACCGCCAACTTTTCAAGCACTTGAGGTTGTTTCCCCATGAAGGAGTTTCTTATTTTTCCTTGAGTAGGATTTGTCTGGAGTTAAATAGCACGAATAGTTACTTAATTAGCATAATGAGAAAGAACTTACCAAGGAATTTTACCGTAGAATTATGAGAACGATACTGTAAACATCAGGAGCAAGGAAACGTAAATGACGAAAAATAATAATAATAATAATAATAATAATAATAATAATAATAATAATAATAATAATAATAATAATAATAATAATAATAATAATATTTCGGAAGGAGACCCTCTCGTAGGCATGTTTTGTTAAAAATAACTGCTGCTTCAGCACTATTAATCTTGTAAAGAGTCTTCTCTATCTTTCTGATGACGGCTTTCTCGTTGTTGCTTAGACTGGCGAGCAACGCACCAAAGGGCATGGTAAAATTCAGTTGAGTTCAATGCGACGTTTCCTCCTGATCCACAGGACATTATCAAGCGATAACTGCTGAGGGACTGAATTCCAGTGTTGTTGTTGTTTTTGATTAAGCTGACCTTGTGTCAGCACGTGCTCTTGCTCACAGAGCAGCCCGTAATCCCTTTCCAGTGACGATTCCATCTCCTTATATCGTGATGTTGCAGGCTCTTGAGCACGGTCAGAGCACCTCACCGGCGGGTCGGATTTTCATTGGTTCCTGGGAAGGTGACTCATACGGTGGGCGGAATACTTCGAGAAACTCAACGCCATCTTGTCTGATGTCTCCAAGTTCGAGAGACTTACGAAGAACCCGACGGGAGACATCAAACGCGACGCCAACCGGGTCGTCACAGCCGTGAATGCCGCTACGAATGCCACACACCTCTCGCCCATCCAAGGTGACTACAGCCTCGGCTACCTATACGGGAACGTGAAGACCCACAAGGAAGGCAACCCCCTTACTCCCGATCATCAGCCAAACGCCCTCCCCCCCCCTCTCCGACTTACGCTCTGGCCAAACGCCTTAATAAAATTCTGACTCCATATATCCCCTCCAGGTACTGCCTCACCTCATCAGTGGAATTTTTGGAGAAGATCCGCGACTCCTACGGTGCGGGAACCATGACGTCCTTAGACGTTGAGTCCCTATTCACCAACGTCCCAGTCGACGAGACGATAGGGATCATCATGGAGCGGGTATATAGGAATCCCGATATGAGACCCCCTATCATCCAAGAAGACTCTTTAAGAGCCCTGCTGGATATCTGTGTGAAGAGAGCCCCTTTCACCACCCACCGAGGAAAGATGTACCTCCAAAAGGACGGCGTAGCGATGGATTCCCCATTAAGAGTACTCTTTGCTAACTTCTACATGGGTGAAGTGGAAAAAAGGGTTTTCTTGCGATATATAGATGTCCCCGCACATACGGACGCTATATCGATGACATTTTCGTGAAACCCGACTGCGAGGATGAGGTAGAAGCCCTTCGGCAGCAGTTCCTGCAGCACAGCGCACTCAACTTCACCGTCGAGTACAACAGCAACGATCGGCTCCCCTTCCTCGACGTCCTTGTCACGAAGACGAATCAGAAGTTGGCGACTACAGTTTACACCGAAGCTACGAACATTGGACTTTGTCTAAATAGAGATAGCGAGTGTCCTGCGCGGTTCAAGACCACCACCGTCAGGGTCATCGTCAGGAGGGGCCAGTTGCACTGTTCGACGTGGCAGGACACACACCTCGAACTCGACCGAGCATCCCAGATGGTAATTAATAATTGGTACTCGAATAAACTCGTAAACCGAGAAACACGAGCCGCCCTTGACAAGTGGTACATGACGGAGGAAGAGAGAGGGAACATTCCACCCCCGGAGGATATCAAACTGTTCTATAAAGCTTTCATGCACCACCAATATAAGGAGGACGAAGCAGCCCCGAAGAAAATAATAGAGGAACACGTCCGCCCCATGGAGTGTCCCTCATTATTTACTACAAGAATTGGCGTACGAAGGACCTCCTGATGAAGAACAACCCCTCCCCGCCCGTAGGAGACCCCCTAAAGCAGTCCAAGTTGTCTACCGATACGTATACCCCGCCCAAAGATGCCCTGGGATTTACATCGGCATGACGACGATTCACCTGTCAAAAAGGATCTCCTGCCCGCCCAGGAGGGCGCCAATAGGCAGCACGCCCTTGCAGTACACCAGAAGAACATCACGAGAGGCGACATTGTCAGGAATATTAAGATCATCGGGAGAACACCTGACCCACGACGTCTGCGTCTCCTAGAAGCGCTGCTTATCCTCGAGCAAAAGCCTCCCCTTAATACAACCCAAGAAGGTATCCGTCACTCATTTAGAAGCCAATCAAGAGGCTCCCGTTGATACCCCCCACCTGAGAGGGTCTGCAAGACTCGTAAACGCCCGCCGTATGAGTCACCTTCCCAGGAACCAATGAAAACCCGACCTGCCGGAGAGGTGCTCTGACCGCACTCAAGAGCCCGCAACATCACGATATAAGGAGATGGACTTGTTACTTGTTACGGGCTGCTCTGTGAGCAAGAGCCCGTGCTGACACAAGGTCAGCTTAATAACAAACAACAACATCACTGGAATTCAGTCCCTCGGCAGTTATCGCTTGATAATGTCCTGTGGATCAGGAGGAAAAGTCACGTTGGAGAGAGAGAGAGAGAGAGAGAGAGAGAGAGAAAATTGTATAAGTAATAATAAATCAAATGAATAAACGGAATTTTACCATGCTCTTTGGTGCGTTGCTCGCCAGTCTAAGCAACAACGAGAAAGCCGTCATCAGAAAGTTAGAGAAGACTCTTTAAAAGATTAATACTGCTGAAGCAGTAGTTATTTATAAAAAAAACATAAAAGAAAATAATAATGATTGTCAAATCAATGGATTAAAATCGTAAGTAAAAGAGAAATAAGAGGAAATGCCGGAGGTAGAGTAATATGATGCGGGGAGGCAGAGTAAGAAGGGAGAACAGGAGTCCAGAAGAAAGATTCGGAAATATAAAAAAAAAGTTGCGTGTGATGGATGTGGGTATATCGATGATACAGAAGGATACAAATCAGGAAAACAAGAGAAAAGACGATAGTAATGGAATCAGAATCTGATGAAGAGCTGCTGTGAAGAAATAATCTAGAGATGAATAATGTCAGAGGAGAGAAATGCTGAAGGTAAAAATATAATATGGTAAAAGAAAATAAGGAAGAAATTTGAGACTGAATAATCGATTCATAATTATTTCTTTTTCTAAAACCATGAAGAATACTGTCACATCTATTTGATTTTAGAAACTAAACTGGGAATGGGCAAATAAAGAAAAGCAATGAAGGTTAAAGGACTCCAAAAAAGCAATGACAAGAAAGACAACAGAGGTAAAAGTATTCTGCATGAATGGGAAGATAATCAAATAATGTTTATGAATAATCGAGGACGGACTTATTGAAGGAACTTGTTCATTTAAACTGAAAGAAAATTCTTGAGGTAGAAAATCTAATTGAAAATGGGAGTGTGGTGAAACTAAACTGAATTTTAGGGCCACATTCGGTACGATTTCATTCAACTTTAAGCCCTCCTGCACTAGCTTTGATTGAGACCAAGTTACAGTGCTGAGGAGTTTACTAACTTACTTAAAGTCAAGAAACATTGCATTTTTATTCAACAAAAGTGCAGTTAAGAAACAATGAACTGTATTTCCTGCACCAATTCTTTTTTGGGTGATGCCACACGGGTTCACAAAGACGCATGTAAAGGTTTAACATTTAAAGAACACAACAATTATCCAAATTACGTTAAGAAGCAAGAAAACTAACACATTACTGCAAAAATTATTAACAAAACGTTACGTTACTTCGATAGAAATAAAACATAAATGGCAAACAGAATCTCAGAATATCCTTATGAAGAAGTTACTGCAATGGCGACGACAATTCACGAGGTGATGTGGCTGGATTTTACAAGAATATCTTCTTTTACTTGCCTTCGCGGAGTCAGCTGCTAAAATCCGAGAGCTTCACCTTTCCACCCTAGAAGAAAACTCGGGAGGAGTATATTGCATAACACAGTTGTCACATCTACAAAATTACAGGGTTACGTAACAAACATCAATTTAAAAACAAACATCAAGTGCTTTAATCGTAACCCAACATACAAAAAAAAAGGGATTTCGTCCAGAAGGCAAGCATAAATTACTGGCATGTGCCCTTACAATAAGAAAATGTTATATATAGTCTCCACAGGAAGAAGTTTGACAACACTGTAATGATACGTCATCTAATTTTATAGAGATGGACAAAATATGCAAAAAAAGTGGTTTATTACTTTGAATATCAATGTACTAATTTATACCAACTCATTGCTATAGTTAATATAATAAAACTACTTCTGTGGAGCAAAATAATCATATATCAACGTATTTTCATAGAAACTGGGAAATACTCCAAAACAAGTCCTCATAAAAAAAACTAGGAAATTTTATTCAAGGGGAATAAATGGCAATTTTTGACATTCTCCCCCAAGAAGAATCATAATTAGAAGTAATTACAACTGCACCTAAAATTTAAATCAAATATACATTTAGAGTACTTCCATAGAAATTAAATCCTTTCTCTCTTGATCACAGCTAATTGCTGCTGCACGCCGAGGTCTAGTACCATTCAGAGGCACACTATCTGGCTCCTGAGTTACAGCACTATCCAATTCCATCTCTGGTAACTCCAGAAGTATGAGCTTTGTGATTGATCTCATGTATAGTTTATTATTCACTCTCACTTCTACAGACCTAATCACACCATCAGACGACGGGAACAGCTGGGTAACCTTACCCAATGAGAGGAGGGATCTATAGCCTTTACCCAGATGATCCTCTAAGTCTACCATCACGATGTCCCCAACTTTCACATTTGCAGAGAGATTATTACTAGAATTATTGTCTCTCTCTCTCAAGGACACTTAATAGTCTCTTTTCCAAGAGTTCTCAAATTTTCTTAGCACTGATGATAATCTAAAATATTGTGCTCTAAGATTACTTGAACTCATGAAATCTGGGTCATCAGTTGCTAAATTGTTAAGAGGAGGGGAAATACAAACATTTCGCCCATAAAGTAACATGGAGGGAGTCAAAGCCTCACAATTTCGATCAGAGGTGAGATAAGTCAGTGGTCGAGAATTTATCACAGCTTGAAACTCAACAAGTAGAGTTCTCAACTCTTCAAAGGATACACGTTTGTTTGATACATGCCTTGGACAACATAACCTTAGAACACAATCAAGGCATTCATAAAAGCTAAACCTGACCAGGGGGCTCACGGTGTAATGAACTTCCAATTAACACCATTTCCTTCAAGGTATGACTTTACCTCTGGTTCTTCCTTAATTTCCTTCAGGAAATTATTAAATCCAACAAAATACCTACCATTGTCAGATATAATCAGACTCGGCAGAGAATGATACGCTACAAAGCGTCGAATAGCCAGTAGGAAATTGGAAGCAGTCATTGATTGAGTCAATTCAAAATGAACCACCCTGCTCGCAGTACAGGTAAATAGACATACAAAGACCTTCTCCTCCAAGCCTGTCTCATGATCAAAAACATTAAAAGCACCAGTATAATCAACTCCTACTGATTGGAAAGGTCTATCATATCTCACTCTTTCTGTGGGTAATGGTGGGGGAGGGGGCAAACACAACCGTTTCTTGGTTAACTTCTGACACAAAACACACTTGGACAGAATTGATTTCATAACTTGTCGTGCTTTAGATACCCAAAAGGTTTCTCTCAACAATACCGGTACAGAATTGACAACACAATGGTGATGTTGTCTGTGCAAAGGTTCAACTATCAACACTGTTAAATAACTTCTGGAAGGCAATAACATTGGGCACTGAGTATCATAAGACATGGAGGAGTTTTCCATGCGACCCTGAGACCTAATTAGATTTTCCTCATCAACAAATAAGTTTAACTGATTACACAAGTTCTTAACATCCATGGACACTCCATGTGAATTCTTATCACAGAGGTACATTCTGGTAGTAGAAAAATGTTGTTTCTGTTCAAGGAGGACAAGTGCTTTCATTTCGTTAACAACAAACTTAGAACCTTTCCTGCACTTATTAAGAAAAAGCAATATTGACCTCATGATACGTTTAAGCTTACTTAAATTACTATAACGTGGGATATCAATTAATGGGGTTGGAGGGTGAACAAACTTAGGTTCTAAAAGAATTTCATTAACATGCACAGTTTCTGTAGCTAAAGATTGGGGATAATCAAGAGTTAAAATCCATTTAGGGCCATTCAACCATAAGGAATTTTGCGCTAAATCTTTACTATTACTACCTCTGGATAGAATATCAGCTGGATTATCCTTAGAGGGGGTATACTGTAGAGGAAACTTGAATTCATTAATTTCAGTGACTCTGTTTCGTACTACTGATAAAACCTTTCGTTTGGTTAAAGGTCCTTTATACTCACAATTTACTTCCTTCAGTGACATCTCATCTTGTGCTAGATACCACTCTAAACCCAAAACGTTTACTCTTTCTTTGATAACATCTATGGTTCTGTTAAACTCTGAATCATTACTGACACATTCTTGTAGAGGCATATTAGAGTCTTCATGAATCGCATTTATTACCGGATACTCATCCATCAAGACTGACACATCCTTGTAAGTTTTACTAAAATTATCTACATAGAAATTCTTCATCAGAGATGATGCAAGGGGATTATCATGTAAAGATAAATGATGCAAGATGGTTTGCTGCAAGAGAAAGGGGGAGCATGTAGCTCCAAAAGAAAATACACAAAACCGGTAAGTTACAGTAGACTTCAAATCGGAGGGATCAGTTATCCATAGAAATCTGCAATAATCACGGCAGTCAAGTGAAATGCCTATCCTTAAAAAGGCTTTACTGATATCTGAAATCACCGCTACTGGGTTTGTACGGAAACTCAACAGGGCATCGAAAAGTTTAGTAATTAATGAGGGACCAGTTAATAAACAATCATTTAAGGAAAGTTCTCCTTTAGCCTTTGAAGAAGCATTAAAAGCTATTCGAGTGGGAGTTGTTTCTGAATCCTTCAGTACAGCATGGTGGGGTAAATAATACCCTATAATAGGGGAGCCTGAAGGAATTAATTCTATAAACCCAGACTGAACGTAATCTTTGATAATCTTATCATAATGAGCATACAAGGAGGGGTCAGATTCGAATCTATGTAATAAGGAATTTAATTGACCAATGGCTATTCTATAGTTAACAGGCGGTCTACTTTCATCTTTAAATGGTAAGGACACTTCATGTTTATTGTCAACCCTTTTTACTTTATCCTTAAAATTCTCTTTCTTGAGGACTAATTTCAGATTGACGAATACCAACACTTTCTATATCCCATAATTTTCTAACTTCACAACAAGAATTAATAGGGATTTCCTCTACTTCTATTCTTGTACACCATATATTTGATGTAGTAATATCATTAGATTCTACTTTGCCATAAGACCAACTAGGAAGAGGTCCAAAAATTAGTGCACCACCAGAACTATTTAATATCTGTATTCCAGAGCAAATTTGCCTGTTCTGAATGAATTTTCCATAGTAATCAGCTCCAATGACTAATTCTATGCTATTTACTTCATCTGAATTTAAATCATTATCTGCTAATTTTATGCCTTTACTCTTCAAGAACACAGCTGACATACTCAATCCTGGAGAATAAATTCTGGAATTCACTCTATCGAATGCAATGGCATTAATGACAGTACGAATCTTACCTAGTCTCACCATAACTCTTACTATATTACAATTAACTTCCATGGCATCACTGCCAAATGGTTTTACCTTTAAGGCTACTGTTGCTATGGACGATAGACTAAGCTTATGGGCTAATTCCGTTGCAATGAACGTTCTTTGCGCACCAGAATCAAAGAGTGCTCTCTGAAAGGAACGATGTCCATTCCCTGACAAAATTGCATTAGCAGTAGGAAGAGCAGTCGAAACAGAAATCTTATTAGTCTGAGAATGATCTAATTCCCAAAGAAGCAGTCATAACTACTGGGGAATCACCTTTACTAACAGCACTTTTAGAACCATTATGAGATTTCCCAGAATTAACATTTTATTTACTAACATTAGTACTATTTACACTCAACTTTGGTGGTGCAGGATTAACAGGGTTTTCTGTTTTCTTACAAATCATCGGGTAATGAGGCCCATCACATATGTTACATTTTGGCTTATTTCTACATTCAGAGAATAAATGACCTCCTTTGAGGCAAGCAAAGCACAATCTTAAATACTTAACTCTGTCCCTTCTACTATCAATAGATTTGAAAGTCTTACAATCGCGAGAGGCATGGTTCGATGAGCAAAACACACAATTATTGTAAGGACTACTATTAATTGGTTTACTGTTACTTGGTTGTGCTCTCTGCACGTTTTGCACATTTGAGGGAATCACTTTAGAATAGTTGCCCTGATCCCGTTTTCTCTTATTAGAATTCTCACCTTCATAACAAAATTCCATTAATTCACAAACATATTTCAAACCTGAGGAAATTTGCTTTAAATCAAGAGACATACTATTATGTTTATTAGCTATAGCCTTATGTGTTTTAGGTGATAATTTCTCGCATATTATACTAGAGAAAACGGGATTCATGGCCTCTACATCTAAATTCAATGTGTTCATTTGTAAAATAATCTTCTCATATTCCAATTTGAACGTGTTCAATTCCTCTATTGTATGACTGGGAGGGACTAAATGTATTAATTTGGACATAAGTCTACGTTTCAATTTTTCCTTATTATCATACTTCTCCTTAAGGGTCTGAATAGCTACTGAATAATTGGCATTAGTGACAAGCAAACCTTCTATGGCTTTAAAGGCGTTATCCCTTAAACTAGCTCTGAGTGAGAAAACTTAATCACATCGGAATATCCCTACGATCGTGAACTAAACTGTTAAATATATCCCAAAATGCAAGCCATTGTTCCTCCCCACCGCTAAATTCAGGTATCTTAATTGCTGGGAGTTTAGGGGGAGGGAGAGGGTTAGTGGGAGCCGAAGGAGGCGGCAAAGCGGGCCGTTGATTTATATCTCCCGTGTCAATCTCGCTCATAGTTTTCTGTGTAGTAGCAATAGCTTTCCTTACACATCTAGTTATTGCTCTATAACTTCTACATAACCTCTCATATTCACTATCCTGTGAAATAATCGTCACATTCTGTGACCAACTATCTTCAAAACGTTGTAGACCCTCAGTAAGACAACGTTCATACATTACGAGGGTCGATTTTGGTGTATCGGTATCACCAATGCAGCTACCTGCCTCATCAAACAAATCTTGTAAGGAAATAATTTCCCCTTCAATAACTACCCTAATCTTGGAATCCATTATCTTGTTGATGGATCAATAACAAACTTGCACAAATATCAAAAATGTATGGCAAATTATCTAAACCTGATTGAAATATAACATCCACTGAATGCTAGATAATTTGACCACGTGCTCTTCATCAATTCACAAATTACATCTGGTCACGATCACGAAAAAACCTAAGTTCAAAAAAATGGCTACGAAATTCATCAAGAATTTCTTCACAGAGTAATCACTAAATACGAACAATAATGTACAATAAACAACAGATTACTTGGCAAACACTCCAAGTAATTCAATACCTTACCCTGCTCACCAAATAACTTTAGACACGAGCCAGCTATACTAGAATGACTTTAAAGCCAACCATCACCAACGTGAACTTTATCGTAAATTATCTTTAACATGCAAAAAAATCCTTTGTGAATTGTTATGGCATCCGGTTCGTTTGAAGGACCAGCAAAGAATGTGGTGAACTAAACTGAATTTTAGGGCCACATTCGGTACGATTTCATTCAACCTTAAGCCCTCCTGCACTAGCTTTGATTGAGACCAAGTTACAGTGCTGAGGAGTTTACTAACTTACTTAAAGTCAAGAAACATTGCATTTTTATTCAACAAAAGTGCAGTTAAGAAACAATGAACTGTATTTCCTGCACCAGTTCTTTTTTGGGTGATGCCACACGGGTTCACAAAGACGCATGTAAAGGTTTAACATTTAAAGAACACAGCAATTATCCAAATTACGTTAAGAAGCAAGAAAACTAACACATTACTGCAAAAATTATTAACAAAACGTTACGTTACTTCGATAGAAATAAAACATAAATGGCAAACAGGATCTCAGAATATCATTATGAAGAAGTTACTGCAATGGCGACGACGATTCACGAGGTGATGTGGCTGGATTTTACAAGAATATCTTCTTTTACTTGCCTTCGCGGAGTCAGCTGCTAAAATCCGAGAGTTTCACCTTTCCACCCTAGAAGAAAACTCGGGAGAGTAATATTGCATAACACAGTTTCACCATCTACAAAATTACAGGGTTACGTAACAAACATCAATTTAAAAACAAACATCAAGTGCTTTAATCGTAACCCAACATACAAAAAAAAGGGGATTTCGTCCAGAAAGCAAGCATAAATTACTGGCATGTGCCCTTACAATAAGAAAATAATATATATAGTCTCCACAGGAAGAAGTTTGACAACACTGTAATGATACGTCATCTAATTTTATAGAGATGGACAAAATAATGAAAAAAAGTGGTTTATTACTTTGAATATCAATGTACTAATTTATACCAACTCATTGCTATAGTTAATATAATAAAACTACTTCTGTGGAGCAAAATAATCATATATCAACGTATTTTCATAGAAACTGGGAAATACTCCAAAACAAGTCCTCATAAAAAAAAAAAAAAAAACTAGGAAATTTTATTCAAGGGGAATAAATGGCAATTTTTGACGGGGAGCATGAATTCATAGCAACTATAATTCAGTGCTCAACAAAACAATTCCAGTGAGAAGAACCTTGAAAGAAAAGCGGAAATGGTGTAAGTTTCACGAGGCATTAGTGCACAAACACACCCACACACATACAGAAAGAGAGAGAGAGAGAGAGAGAGAGAGAGCAACTCCCTTAAATACAGGATCAAAATAAGTAGTTTTTAACACTCCACATAAGAAGGGGAGGCTAGGGTTTTAAAAGCCAATTGGCAAAAAGATCGCTGGAACTGAAAGGCAACGCAGAAGAGCTTCCATCAGGTACAGAAATGCAAACTTCTGGTGAATGGTTGTCAGAGTCAAGCTGTACTAAGAAAAATATCATGAGGGTGAAAAGGGAACTGGAAAAATCATCGCTGCTACATCAGGAGAGAAACTTTGCTCGAGGATTTTGGAGAAGCAAATATAGGATGGAAATTGCGATACAGGCGAAAAAGGAAATTCGGTAAAAGGGAACCAAACATAAATTACAACTTTGTGAATAAAAATGAGATAGAACAAGTGTGAAAGAACAAAAGAAGATAACGTAAAAGTCTGAGCAAGGAAAGATGGGGTCTAACGCGAAGTGAAGAATTTCTGTGCCAAGGAATTACAGGAAACGCGACTCTTGCAAAACACGTTTATTCATTGCCCTGATTCCACTCTCCGGTTTTCATTCTGGTCTTCATTTCAGCAACACATTTCGACTTTCCACTAATTCTAAAATAAAAGACTAATATGCAGGCTAAAAGAATCTTAATGAAAAAAATGTTTCACTCATATTTGATAGCAACTACCTTTGGATTTCAACATTACTGGATGTAGTTGCACTTTGATTTAAACACAGATGTATTGAATCTTTTTTTATATAATAAACTATGATGCATAGTCCTAGTTTATCGAAATGCTTATAGATGTGCAATAAAAGTGATTGTAGGAATACCAGAGTTGAGAAGGAATTCATACGAAGCGTTTTAGCAAATAGATGGAATAACTTTTACAAACCTCCAAAAGCTGTCGTTCCCCTTCAGAAGGTCAATATTATACGTCCTGACCAAGATCCTGAACACAAGAAAACTCTAATTACTGTGGTGTACCAAATCGAAACCTACCACAAAAAGTGCACTGAAAAATAGGGCAAAGTAAAATAACTTCAAGGAATTAAGCAATAACATATGAAGGACCTATCACCAAATATTCATTGAATCAGAGAAAAATGAGATTTATAATAATAATAATAATAATAATAATAATAATAATAATAATAATAATAATAATAATAATAATAATAATAATAATAATAATAATATATTTTACATAATCAATATCATTAAAAATTCTGACAAAAATTCCGAAAAACCTCAACCTCAACGTTTAAAATATCATCTAATACTTGCATCACTCACAATGAATAGCTTCGTTGGAAGCAGAATCTCTCTTTCTACATATTTTATTCTAAGAACCATTAGTTTATTAACATTTCAACGATTTTACTTGGCTGTACAACAACTTTATGTGCTCCCATGTTTATTCACCTTCTTCCCCCTCTATTTTTATCTATTATCTTCTCTTCTCCCGTTTTCTTATTGATTATCTTATTCATGTTTAATACTGGTATTATGTTTCGAGGTTGTACTCACGCTTTATTTTTTTCGTGCTATTATATATATATATATATATATATATATATATATATATATATATATAATATATATATATATATATATATATATATATATAATATATATGTGTGTGTGGTATGTGTGTGAGTTTGTAAGTGTGTATATGTGTGCGTGTGTGCGTATGTGTGCATGTGTTTTATCGTTAACTGAAATATTAATTTCTGATCCTACTAACACTTCAAATTTTAAAAAGAATTGCTCGTGAAAATAGCAAAATAAACATAACAAAAACTTGAAAACTGAGGATGTGGCAAGTTAACTGGACAAAAAATTAAAATTTACTTGTTTTTAAACCTTCTAGTCTCATTCTGTCTGTCCCTTTGTAACGAAAGAGAACAGTAGATATGGGAAATATATCCAGGATGTTTTGTTTTAAACAATAAACCGTTGAGTAACGCGCTCTATGAAAAGTGTGGACTTTCTATTCGCGTGTAAATAAGTTATCTGTTTTTACAAATTTTTCATCGAATCCAGGGTGCTCTTTCGACAGGGTAGAAAGTGTGTTATTTCCTTCCCTAATCTCCTCCCTACCTTTTTCTCTCTGCCGCTCTTGTTACGAGGGAAGCCAAGTCTTACTGGAAACGGGCCCATTTCTGGCGAACTGGCACGGCTAGCCCTAACTCCATTCAAATGTTAATATCTCAAAAGGTATTGGAGACCAAAGAAAAGTTCTTTTGGGAGATAAAATCTTTTTACATTTCATCACATATGGGATTCATTATAAGTGAAGCGAAGTCTTGCTGGAAACGGGCTCATTTCTGGTGGCCCGGCACGGCCTGGCCATAAAGCTATTCATATGCTAATATCTCCAAGGTATTGAAGATAAAATAAATATTCTTTAGGCAAATAAAACCTTAAAACCTTGAATTCCATACCATAATAGTTTTATTTTTAAAATATTATAAATTCACATTTAAATGACCCTTTGATTATTGCATTATAATTTTCTCAAAACTGATGATTTCAGCACCAAATTCAATATTTTTTTCGAATACTAGGCTTGGTTATATTATGTCTTTTCACCTCCGCTATAAAGAATTATTTCGCATTCTATCGTTTGTCATATTATTTGTTGTTTGATGTTAGATGAATCTTTGATGGTTTAACTTCAAGCATATTGAGTTATCGCACTTAGGACGCCTTACTGATATTGTTTATGATATTAGTAATGTCTGGGTAGCAGAACCTATCCAGCCAAAAAAAGTCGAATCAATCTTCACTCTACCACATTATCCAAGGATTGATTATACAATGGAAAAAAAATACAGTCCTGTATTATTATGAGAAATTCTTGTATTTTATTGCCAAGAAACCAATAAGCAATATAATATAATAATAATGAAAAGTTGACTAACTTACCATCCCGATGTTAATATTTCACCGTCGTAACCTTCGACAACCTATTGTTGTTCGTTGGTCAAGTTGCGGAAATTCCAGTTGAACAGCAGGACTTGTGTAGGTAATACCGAGTCTCGTTTTGTTTTCATTGTCTATTTTTTCCATGGACAGCATCCTCTTCTTCCTCTTCTCTCACCAACGCCCCCGCCGACCACCCAACCCACCAAAAAAAAAATGGCTAAGTATTTTAAGTGGGTCTGATTCTTTCTTTTTTTTCAGTTGAAGATCCTTTTTTAAGTACTTAAGGTCCTCCAAATCGACTGGGTGGTATTCATAGTGTGGGGCTCCGTGTTGCATCCTGCCTCCTTAGGAGTACATCATATTTACTCTGTGCTCTGTTTCTAGGATCAAGAGTCCTGGAGCTACTTCAGCCTTTTCAGGGATCTTGGGATCGTACCTAGTGTTCCTATGATTATGCTTTGCTTCTATCAGAAAATAAGGCCGCACTTCGTTACGTCACAGCCTTTTCCTGAATTCTCTTTTGCTTTCCATATTTTCATATTTACATCCATGTTCCATTAACTTTCTCCTTTATCAGTAGTTGCTGTAAGACGCGTATTATGCTAAAAAATCTTTCATGAGATCATTTTCACTGGTGTTAACATACTGCATCCATGAGACAAGGAGTCTTAAAAAAATTCCTTTGTGAAGAGAGCAATATTCATTTACTACCTTCCCTCTCTCTCTCTCTCTCTCTCTGTCTGTCTGTCTGTCTCTCTCTCTCTCTCTCTCCTTTATTGGTTTTCTGTGATGATATCTACCTGTTTTATGTTTATCCAGACTTTTGGAAATTTTCCTGATGATTTTACTCCTGTCCTCTCTGCTTGTTAATTTCTTTATTGGAAAGGTTTTATTTCTGTTACTCACTGGTTCTTGTTGAGAAATTCTTAAGCGACGAAATCTTGGTTTATTGAAGAAAAGTATAGGTCATTCTAATTTAGTTCTTTAGTAGTGTGAGTTTATGAAATAGTTTAATATATTTTCCTGGTTCAGACTCAGTTTATCACTGAACATACTAGTTTATACACAGTACTCTCTCTCTCTCTATCTGCGAGTTGTAATGTATCTCCTTACCCAGGCGGGTAACGGGTTACGGTGAAATAAATATGTCTAATTTTCTATAGGACATTTCGCATAACGAACAGTTTGCTGTTCGAATATAATAATGGTGGAAATATTCTGAATATACAGTCTCCTAAATTATACTTAAGCTGTATGTAGAGAGGTACACAAGTGTAAGTTTATCTTAATCGAAAATAAAATATCTAAATCAAATCACTTATTTTCACATTTTAGGAAATAATTATAACTGGTGAACGAGAGCATAATACAGATCATGGCAGAGGACCTACCTACATGTACCAGCAATATCAGGGACTCAACATCTTCATGGTTGACGAAGACGCTAGAAGAGATCCTGTAAATAAATGAACAAATAAAAAAAAAACTCCATCTAAGAGGTGTAACTGAAATTCAAGAGATCCGTTAAGACGGTCAACTAAAAGAGAGAAGCCATCATACACTGGTCATAGTCGACTGAACCGATTACAACTGTGGTGATGTAAAGAGGCTCAAGCATGATAACCAATTCAGACCTAACCTTTGCCAGATCCCCATTACCTAATTGCCAAATGTTTAAATGCCCTTTCTACTCTACATACCAGACAGATTTTTATTATCTCCAACGTCAAATGACTTCTTGTAGGCCCAGGAATAATTTCTAGCTGAAAGCCTTTTACATATGTTTAGTGGTTGAGATGTTTAGTTACAAAAGGTATAGACTCTATAGAAGGATGATATATGGCCTTGAAATCCATGAAAAGGCCCAATATGCTCTCTTAAAAAGCACTTATAAAGGTGGCCGCTAACCTGTCTCACGGATTTGTGCGCGAGAGTAATGACAAAGATAGTTTCTCCGCATTCTACATACTACTATTTCTACGTTTGTAGTGACAGGCTAAGAAGATGCCATTAAAAAAAACTAAGATCTCTGAAGATAAAAACTCCAGCCTTAGCTTTACCTGTAAGAAAAACATTAGCGGAAACTCCTCTATCCTCATTGTCAACGGATACCCCACAGTATATGTTTAAACAGGAAACCTGGGACTTTGTCTTATAGACAAAATGAAAGTCCAGACTTCTACTAACCACAACCACCCCTTAACACCGAAAAAAGCGATACTTGAGCTATGAGGTCTCTTTCATAATACACTAAATGAGTTGTGAGTACAGATGGAATGGTCAGAGTAACGACTTATTCAACAATAACAGGAAGACTACTGGGAAAAGGATTACCATGAATAATTGGTAAAAAATAAAATAATCACACAGCCTGAAGGAGGAGCCTCTTTACAGAAACTTTACTGTGACATCATTCATTAGAAATATCACCAAGATAAACCATCTCAAAAAGTTAATACCACTGTCTTGTGTATGTATGATTTTAACAAGAAAAGTAAATATATGTATATATATATATATATATATATATATATATATATATATATATATATATATCAAGCTACAAATGTCCTTTAATATCTAATGCGCGCTACCTTGGAAGTAATATATTTTCATATATGTTTAACCGAGGGGCGATGATAGAATTGCCGGCCGACGGGCACGAACCATCGACATCCACAATTCCAGGACAGGCAGTGAAGCCTTAGCCCATCCCGCCACGCAAGAGGATATAAGTTAATGCCGCCACCCACCTCAAATACCTGTCGCACTCAGGTTAAACATATATGAAATATATTTATTCCGAGTAGAGCGATTCAGATATTAAAAGACATTTGTAGCTCGATATATGTATATGAATCACGGTAATGTGATAGGACTTACACACACATACACACACACACACACACACACACACACACACACACACACACACACACACACACACATATATATATATATATATATATATATATATATATATATATATATATATATATATATATATATATATATATATATATATATATATATATCTGGTGAAAATCTCAGACTTAAGGCTTTCTTCAGATGAGGAACATATCTCTCATAAATTTACGAATTCTTAAGGAATTGTTTCCTTCAGGTCTCTGAATATTTCACTAACTCAGCACAGGAGCTAACAAGCTCGTTTGGCGCAAACAGCGTCATTTCCTAATTTACCTTTTCTGCACTACGAGGAAAACCGTATTTCACACGTTACTAATGTGTAATTTTTTTTTTATTATTTATCATTACATTAATAGATACTCATACATTCATTATTTCTGTTTCGTAAGTGCTAACATTATTTTAAATGAACAATCACTGACCATGGGTTAGTTATATATATTATTCAGATGAACATTATGAATACTACTACTGCTTACACTCAACCGGCGTTCCGTGAAGGATCGCCAGGGATTCCGTGAGAATTCAAGTTTTATTTCATTATTTGTTATTTATAAGTATATATATTTTCTTCGTTAAACATGCCGTGAGAAATAGTAGGCCTATAATTTATTTCATCGTAACATATCGTGCTAGATTTTCTCCTCACTTTTACTAAACGTAATTATTACAAATGTTTTGCTTACGTGTATATATATATATATATATACTATATATATATATATATATATATATATATATATATATATATATATATATATATATATATTATTATTATTATTATTATTACTGGTACAGTAATAATAATTCAAACAAGAACAATTATGTTTAGCTATTTTACGCGAAATTTCCATCTTCCATCTCAGTTCGTATAATTCTTGTTTGTTTTTCACTTATGAATTTCTTTATCATGGTCCATCTTTCACCGAATAATCTCCGTAAGTTTTATTTCTTGGCTTTTCTAAATGATTTACTTTCTAATTCTGCGCCATTTTACCTTCATTCTCATCCTTAATGTAAATGCAATTTCCACTTCAAGGTATCTTTAGTGTAACTTTTTGTATACTTTTCCCTTAACTTTTAAGTTAAATTGCATGCAGAACCGAAAGCTCGACAAATTCTGGAGCACAAAAACATTCTCTTTTTGCAGTGTTGTGTGCATTGATTTTCTGGTCGGCTCGGAGGATTTACCACAGAAGTAAGACACTTGATACTGGTTGAAGATTCGGGAAACTCTATATCTGGGGATCTACTTTACGCTGAATTTGAGGTTGCTTCTGAAATGTTCCTCTTCTTTTGGTTCTACATTCTTCTTCTGAACTTTGTAATTTTTCTATTGTATTTTATTTCAGTTAAGCTTCATGAAGTATATCCATCATTGGTAGTGAATAGAAGGAAAAAATTAATGATCTCTTGCTAATGTTAGTCAGCCATTCCCTCAGAAATCAGCTCCTCTCCAGGACCGTCCGTAATTACGAAACTTGCGCGAGAAAAAAGGAAAACTGAAAAAAAGAACCTCAGAGATTGGGTGTTTTCAATTCAGTGCCAATCAAAGATGGAAAAACCTGCGATAACTTCATCATTAACGAGCGGTTTGTGATAAGATGGGTGGTTTTTTTCCTGACTTATCACAAACAAATAATCGTCTCATGGTATGCGTTTTCGAGCTATTAAAATTGAGCCCTTTCGCTACATACAGCTAAATGAGACGTGGTAGATTTCATGGTTTGCTGCATTACTCTGGAAAAGAAGGCTTGACATATTTTTCATAGCTAATTACTTTTCTCTATATTGATGTTCTGAACACTGACCGATACCTTTAACCAAAGATTCTATAGAGTACGTATACATACTCAACTCGAATTTTTTCTCTTCAGAGAATGCGTACCACGAATGCCACCAAGTGTTTGAGATCCAATGCCGTCATCAAGGACTAGGCAGTGACGTCATATGAAACGTTAGGACCTACGTGACAAATGTAGAAAACCTGCATTTGACATTTTCTCTTTATTCTATGAGTTCAAGATTTTGTCTTTATACCATGTATTCAGAATTTTCAGTTTTACACCATGCATTCTGGGCTTGATCTTGATACCTTGCGTCCAGAAATTTCTCTTAATCCGAGATTTTCTCTTTACACCATGAATACTGTGCTGCACTAAAAACGCAATACAGTCGCATTTCTTATAAATTGCAACTATAATATTCCTTTTTAACAGGTTTGTTTTCGTAAATTCAAAACGTGACCCACAAAAAAATAAAATAAAATAAATATTTTGGCTACATGATAATCTCTCTCCTCTCTCTCTCTCTCTCTCCTTCTCTCTCTCTCTCTCTCTCTCTCTCTCTCTCAAACACACATGCGCGAAAAATCGCTGTCGCAACTTAACTCCACCTTCTTTCTCTAATACTGAACAAACAGCATCACCATTTTCCTAAACCGATCCTTAGTATCATCTTTCGCAATCTCACCATGAAGACTTATCTCCAAGTAGGGATAATTAGCTCTTTAATCTTTTGGAATAGTCACGTTTAATTATACAACTTCAAAACTTGTCAATTGCTGTAATGAATATACTGACCAGACAACTGAATTGAAATAGTTCTACTTCCAGTATTTGTAAGAAGAGCATATCAAATTCGAAAAGATAAAATAGTTAAAAAATTATTATGACGCATAAAATATTCAATTTGCAATAATCATTTGGTGAAAATGCAAGATATCACTGATAATACAATGGAAGCGCAAAGGAGGATGGGTTGAGAGAATAATAATAGCCTATTTTTTTGTTTTGTTTGTATAGAGTAATTATAAACTTTTACTCGCATATTGTTATTGAAATCTACTTGACTTGATTTATTAATCCGTATTGTGATTCCTCTTTGCCTCATCTACCA
>NC_087220.1:15785351-15790351 GCF_015104395.2 Macrobrachium nipponense | reverse complement strand
TATATATATATATATATATATATATATATATATATATATATATATATATATATATATATATATATATATATATATATATATATATATATTTTAGGGCTGTTGCCTTGTATAATAAGGCGCCCTATGAGGTAATGTTAGACTTGCGATAATCTTACGCTAAGTCGGTTGGTATTGCACTTCCATATTCATTGGAGTGTCTTGGGGTTTGTAGATCACTTACGAAGTCGGTATTATCTTTCTTGGTTAAACTCATGATGATTCGGTGATGATGTGAGGTTCTAGTGGAAAACACGAAGTATAAAATACTTATATTCTCTGAGATTACATGGTGAAGATCAAGTAGGATTGTACAGTCTTCTAATGACGATAGCTTGATCTCTTCTGCCAATGATGATGGCTAATTCTATTCTCTCTACATGATAAAGCTTAGGTAAAGAGATACAGGTCTGCCAATGATGATGGCTGACTCTATTCTGCCCTGCCTACCATCTTGGTTACAAGTTATAAAGAAGCACATAGTAGCTCGAACATATGAACATACATACAAAAATGAGACACATTAGAGATCACGTAGGCCATTTGAATTATAGGTCGCGGTAGTTGTCTCAAGCAGGGAGCTTGGACTAATGTTTTCAAAACAAATGAATGACTACAGATGACGGCATGTTATCTTAGCGTACTTACTTTATGGTATACGTCATCTTAGCGTCTCTGGTCTGATCACATTCCTGCAAGCAATCTGGTTGACCTCTTTAGTTTTAGTCTTATATATATATGGACTAACATTCCATATTTTTATTATATAAACACTTACATAAAAGCTCGGTCAGCTACCAAAACCAACTACTGAATATTACTCAAGCTTGACTTGCATTTGACTTATAGGAGTGTGATATATAGGATACATGATACTTTATATATATAGGATACATGACCGAGGTTATACTACTTCACATTAAACTAGCGTTCGAACAACTTTTCGTCCATTACACAGTTCCAGACAACCACCTATAGCCAAATGAAATGGCCAATTTCAAATGGTTAAAACAAGGGGAAAATTTGCCTGGGCGGGGTCCAACGTTCTATTTGCGCTCATACTTGTTCTCTGCATCCTAAGCCACACGAATACGTTCGCGATGAATAAAATCACCCCTAGCACGAGTCCTTCGCCAGCAAAGTAGAGTTGAATATCCTTCTGGTCGTAATTGTCGGAAGTATGTCCCTTTTGTAGTCGATTTCCGACAGCCGCCGGAGCATTCCGCATTAAAACGAGATTAACGATGGGATACAGTGTCGGTTGAAGAAGTCCAAGAAATTCCTTTCACATTGTAGGCGGTTGTTACTCGACTGCCGTCGTCCGCAGCAACGAACGATTTTTTGAAGTTGCAATGTGAAACTCTCGTACCGCAGGATACTGTAACCAGGTTCCATTAATCAGCCTGCAAGTAAAATTATACTTGTCATGAGGGCAAATAAATTCAGACGACATCCAAATACAGGGGTGGGAGAAAGCCATTTAGAACCAGATTTAACCCACATGAATTCGCTGATATTTGTGGAATTCAGAAGAGTCAGCTGTACAAACTTTTTTATCCATGCATTAACAATGAGTGAAACCTATCCAGGTCTATGATGACTGTAAAATAATCCATAATTATAAGAAATAAACAGATATCATTACGAATCTCTAAGAAAATTCGATATTACTGGTAGTAAGTTACTAGACAAAGAAGTGGAAAACGGAGCTATTTGTAAGATTGCCAGGCAACATAAGAGTCAAAGAGAATATTAATCATGATTCTGTATTTCTCTATGCTAACTGAAATTAAGTTGTGATAAAATCTGATCCTATGTGCCCCTAACAAAAGTTTCATATTCAATTTTCTCGCGCGCATCCTCTGAGGTTAATTTTTAAACTTTATTAATAGGCAGGCGATGCAACGAAAGAATCACTATGTAACTAATTTCTATATAAACTTTGAGTTTTTTCAAGAAAATGTGACATTTTCCCATGAATGTGATTTACTTGAATTGTGATAGACTAATGTTGCAAGTAAATTTTTCATATCCATGACTTGATACTTCTAATTGTCTATGAGGTTCAGAAAGAAAAAAAAAATAATTCATTTTGATGTTATAGAAATTCTATTTGCTTATTTTGTTTATTAATTTTAAAATGATTGCAAGTCCTTAACTAAAGTTGCATTGCGCATACGGATAGACACTTGTACCTAACGTCTGCCTTGCCCATGAGAAGTTCGGGCTAAGCATTCCTTTCTCCAGCAACCTGCTTTGCAAGCACGAGACGACACACACAGATGAAGCCTATGCAAGCAGATTATTGAGGTTAAACAGAACAATGATTAGTCGGCAAACGCGACAGGCATCTTCTAGACTGATGACGTCGTCACCAGCTTAAGAGTTACGTTACTTGCTGTAAAAGAAACGACTTAGTATAAAAATTTTTTTTTTTTTTTATAGTCGATCCCACACGAAAAGAATGTCTGAAAAAAAAAAACAGTACCAAAATTGAACAATATATTAGTTTCATGTTGGATATCTGCATGATTGTAAATAAATGTAATACTGTTAAATTAGATATTCCTTATTCAAACTAATGAAAAGGGTTTCCATACAAATTTTATATATACTATTTGCCCTGTATAAGATTATTCGCATAGATATACATTTTCACTTCTAGACTTCCTGACTTTAAAATCTCTTTTATTTTATTTTATTTTATTTATTTATTATTATTATTTTTTTTTTCATTGACTACGAATATAAATCACCGGGACAGACAATATGTCAGTAGGTTTTGATATGTGTTTGAACTTTTAGCTTATTTGTCATTACTAAAGCTTTAAGTTAGAGTTCAAATCTTTACGTATATATATTTGGATATTTAATTAACCTATGGTTACGTTTTGCTTATTGATTTTATCGTGATTCCTTTTTTGTTATAATTTGTAACCCTTCCGACTTCTTACGGAGTGTATTATATTGACTCCACTTGTATCCATATTTATTTATTTTATATTTATTTTATTTATATATTTTTTTATATATATTTGATAAATTAATGGTTGGGCTTGAATATGTGGAAGAGTGTTCTAGCGGCGTACCATATAAGGCTACTTGCGGTATCATTTCTACAGATACAAGATATGAATGATAAAGGTATTTAAAACCGCGAGAACCGCTATAATCCAGTTCGGATCCAATATCACGAATGTAACTCGTAAGACGTTGACACTTTTTTATTTATCTCTTATTCTACCAAACCGATTGACTGGGTGATAAAATATATTATTGGTTTTCTTAATGGATAGGAATTCACACAACGAGTTATGGAGATTATTATTGATTTACACCACCCGAGTCACAGATTATTATGTGTTGAATTCCATGTTTACTGATTTAGCACTCATAAATATTCCTATCGCACTCAGTTTGCGGTGTTTGTTTTTAGTGCTATAATTCTATATAACGTGTCAAGGAACTATTAACACTAAGAAGTGTTTACTCCCTCTGTCAGACTCGTAATTCTGTTAATAATTCTACGTATATTCTTTCAAGGATTGATTTGGCACAGGATAGGCCCCTAAACTGACAGGTGTCTTAGTGTATCCCTTGTTTTCATGACACGTGTTACAATTAGTTATGTGCTTTTTATATTTGTAAGCATCGTATGCCAGTAAAACAGTGATTTGGCTTTTTGTGACATAATAGAGAACCCTGGATGACGGAATGCAACCAGTTTAGGACGATTGGTATGAAAGAGATTATTACTACTACCTGGTCGTTAGTCACCTGCTGTGTTCTTCGGGTTTTCCTCGTCACGGACCTACATATAATATTACATTTGATTACATAATTCTGATACACAAACTTTAAATATACTTTTGCTTTAGGGTTTCTGCTCGAAGTGTTTATTGGTTTGCTTAGCTGCTGACCCTGTTTCCGTTCGAAGTGTTTATTGTTTTTGCTTAGCTGCTGACCATTGATTTGTTCAGTTTGTAACAGTTCTGCGCTCCAACCCAGATATTCAATGCTCGCGATCTCTTGGGTTAAGGAATTTTCTTGTTTTAGATACGGTTTTAAACAATAGGCACGAATGTTTCTATATTTTTTTTTCAATTAATGGTTCCTTGCAGTATGGTGCGGGATTGCGGGATAGTGTTTCAGCTATGATAATTGCTTTCCCAGGTAGATATCTTATCTTGGCTCCAAAGACCTGAATGACCATTTGTCACCGAGTTCCTTTTGGGGACTGTGATTAAATCCTTTGAAAAACTCGGTAAAGGACTCATGTTCAGTAAGGACTTTATCAGGATAGCCATAGATTATGAACTTAAAATGTACTAGTGAGTTAAAGATACCTAGCCCTTCCTTGCCTTTTACTGCATATTTACTTTCAGAGGGCTTTAGTTTATGTGATAAAAAGCTATAGGGAAGAACTGTTTATCATATTACTGAAATAATACCCCTCTTACCCTTGTCCCTGAGGCGTCTATTGCAATAAAAAAAAATCCTTATTTAAATCAGGGATTTTAAGTTAGGTGAGCTGCATTATTCCGCTTTTAAGATATCGAACGCCTGTTGATGCTTTTCAGACCATAATAAATCTACGCCCTTCTTCGTAAGATCTGTTAAAGGAGCTGTCATGATTGAAGAGTTACATATTTACATACGATTGTAATACCCACTACAGCGCAAAAGTGCTGTATTCCTCTTTTTACGTTAATAGGTACCAGAAGTTATGAATAGTCGACACCTTACCATGGACTACTTTAAGACCTTGACTAGACACATAAAACCTAGATAAACATGTTGTTGTTTTTTTTTTTTTTTTTTTTTTTTTTTAACTCACATTTAGATATTTTACTCTGAGATTATTTGTCTTTGTCTCTGTAGCACTAGCTCTATAATTTATAAATATATATATATATATATATATATATATATATATATATATATATATATATATATATATATAT
>NC_087220.1:15780351-15782851 GCF_015104395.2 Macrobrachium nipponense | reverse complement strand
TCTTCATTACCATTTTGTCTATCAGGAACTGGTCTTTTGTGCCCCTACACTTCCTTCTGCAGCCTTTTTGTTGGTGGGGGATGGGTGTTTGTCTCATCTAGGTAGTTGTATAGCCTTTCACTGATGATACCACCTGTTAGTAACTTCCACCTTATTGGTAGGCAGGTGATAGGCCTGTAGTTACTGGCTATATTTCCCTTACTCTTGTCTTTTTGTACTAAGGATGTCCTTCCTGTGGTCATCCATTTGGGTGCATGGTTATTTGAGATACAATGCTGGAGTTGTTTTGCTATTCATGGGTGTAGCGCCTTGAAATTTTTGAGCCAGTATCCATGGACTTCATCGGGACCTGGGGCTTTTCAGTTTGGCATTTTCTTTACTTGGTGTCTTACTGTGTATGTCGTGATATCTGTGAATCTTTGTTTTATTCTCCCTGTTTCATCTTCCTTGACTTCCTGGAGCCATGTTGCATGTTGTTGTGTGATACCGGATTGCTCAATATGTTTTCCCAGAGTCTCTTACTTGGTTCGGCTTCAGGAATTTCTTGGTGGTTGTCTTCCCCTCTTAGTTGGCTGTATAGTCTTTTCTGGTTGGTTCCGAATAGTTTGTTCTGTTGGTATCCCTTATTCCTCCTGTTCATGTACCGTTGGATCTTATGTGCTTTGGCCTTAAGCCTCTGTTTTACATCTTATATTGTGTTGTTTAGGCCCCTCTATTGTACTTTGTATTTCTCGTTGAGTTCCTCCCTTGTTTTTCTTGCTTCTTAGCCTTTTTTCTGCCATCTCTTTCAGTTTACTCAAGTCAGATCTCATCACCATGATTTGCTTTTCCAGTCGCCTTTCCCAAGGAGGTTGCTGTTTTGGTTTCTGTTGGGTTGGTTGTGCTGGGGGTGTTGGTGTACGAATCCCCATCAATTCTGCTACTAATCTTGCTCCTGCATATGCTAAGTTATTTGTTTCTGTGATACTGGTGGTGTGTATTATGCCCATTATTTCATTGACCTCACTTGTTTTCTCCCTTAATTTCTTGGTGTTGTAAGCTTTCATGGAGGGATCTTTATTCTTTCTGTATCTGGCTCCATCCATTGACTAATCTTTTCTACCCATTTCTTCCTCTCTCTTACTTCGTCGGTGTTTCTTCGTGTGTCGTTGTTTGATACCTCATCATCCCTGTCGTCTTCTGTGGCATCGTCTCTCAGTTCGTCTTCGTGTAATTCGTTGTTGTGTGACATTTCCCTTTCCAGTTCTTCTCTTTCTGTTGGGGAGAGCCAGTTCTTTTTCTTTATGTTCCCCCTCCCTACTTGGTCTGCCAGCCTCTGCTCTGTTTCGGGGGTGTTATTCCTCTCATTCCAGATGTTGACCATCTTCTTCTATATCCTCTCTCCGTATTTCCTTATTTTCTTCTCTTGTCCATTTCTTCCTCTGGTTTTGCTTCTGTAGCTCGATCTCAGGCTGTTGGTTACTGTCGTTGTGGTGGTCAGTTGCTGGATGACGACCTCCAAGTACCTGACCGTCTTCCCCTTCAATTGGGTTAAATACCTGGCTGCCGGACGAAGCTCCTCTGTTATTATTATTATTATTATTATTATTATTATTATTATTTTATTTTTAATTTTTTGTTAAAAAATGACTGCTGCTTCAGCACCTATTAATCTTATAAGATCTTCTCTATCTTTTCTGATGACGGCGGTTTTCTCGTTGTTGCTTAGACTGGCGAGCAACGCACCAAAGGGCATGGTAAAATTCGGTTGAGTCATTTGATTTATTATTGCTTATACAATTCTCTCTCTCTCTCTCTCTCTCTCTCTCTCTCTAACGCGACGTTTCCTCCTGATCGACAGGACATTATCAAGCGATAACTGCTGAGGGACTGAATTCCAGTGGCGAGTCCTTCTCCTTTTATTGTGGTGTTGCGAGCTCTCCAGTACGGTCAGAGCACTTCTCCGGTAGGTCGAGTTTTTATTGGTTCCCGGAGAAGTGCTCTGACCGTACTGGAGAGCTCGCAACACCACAATAAAAGGAGAAGGACTCGCCACTGGAACTTTACGGGCTGCTCTGTGAGCAAGAGCCCGTGCTGGCACAAGGCCAGCTTAATCTTAAACAACAACAACAACACTGGAATTCAGTCCCTCAGCAGTTATCGCTTGATAATGTCCTGTCGATCAGGAGGAAACGTCGCGTTAGAGAGAGAGAGAGAGAGAGAGAGAGAGAGAGAGAGAGAGAATTGTATAAGCAATAATAAATCAAATGACTCAACCGAATTTTACCATGCCCTTTGGTGCGTTGCTCGCCAGTCTAAGCAACAACGAGAAAGCCGTCATCAGAAGATAGAGAAGACTCTTTATAAGATTAATAGTGCTGAAGCAGCAGTCATTTTTAACAAAACATGTCTACGAGAGGGTCTCCTTCCGAAATATTATTATTATTATTATTATTATTATTATTATTATTATTATTATTATTATTATTATTATTATTATTATTATTATTATGGAGTATAT
>NC_087220.1:15772275-15779851 GCF_015104395.2 Macrobrachium nipponense | reverse complement strand
TCAAGAAAAAGGGAAAACATAAGACATTAACAGAGTGGGAGGGCAAGTGTTTAAGAATTATTTTTGCTTCCGAAATGAAACCGCTAAACTGAACGATATTAAGATAGCCTTATGCCATAGGCGATCCATAAGTGTAATAGATCGTGAAAAGATATCTGGACCCTTCCAGACCAGCGGAGATGAAGCTGGAATAGGTTTGGGACGGATGTAAACCAAGCTTTAATTTTGTGGTGATTGTTTAGGTCAGGATTCCCAAGCTGGTGACCAACCTCCTGTTTTCTGCATAGCTGTGAGAGCACCACAATAATTTCATAGTTTGGGAATCAAGAAGCAGTCCAATTAGAAAGTGAAAGACTTAGCCCTCGTCTACTTAAAGGTAAAAAAAATTTCAAATTACTTGTATTGAAGATAAAAAAAAAATACTACTTCGTTATTTTAAAATAATTTTTAATAATTTTTACTGATATTCACCAATCAGGCACATATATTACATAACTGTTATAGGTATTATGATACTTTCACGGCACACAATGATTCACAGGTAATATGTTTACCTCTTAAGTCAGATTATATTTATATTTAAAAATGTAACTAAATTACTTTTATTATTTAATAACAAACTAAAACATACGTTTGCTTTTTACTGATTATATTGTTCATTACGTTAAACATGTTGTGATATACGTGTAAAACTACAAATAAAAAAAAATAAAAAAAAAATTCAAAGGAGGCATTATTTCCTGAATACTGATACACAAGCTAATTAGATCAAATGTTAAGCATTAGGAAAAAATATGTCAATAATAATAAAACAAGTCCCCCTCTCCGCTACTTTGTGGATTCAAGAAGCATGATGCGGAACTGCTTTGACTAGGTTTTCTATATTTGCCTCTGCAGTTTTTGCCAAAGCAACTCGCAAGCAGTGCTCATGATGGCCCTGGCTGACTCTAGCTCTTATCTTGTTCTCCATATTGTTCATAAAAGAAAATGCAGAGTAACAGACATATTAGGTAAATCGAAATAAAACACAACACTTTGTAGAGCTTCAACACGAATCACAGGAAGCCTCTTTGTATCTGGAGTTTTCCAGAAATCTTCATAAGCCGAGTTCTTGTGCAAATGTTTGTGATGTGGATGACTGGAATTCGCTCAACTCCATTTCAGCAACTGGAAGGTCGTGCTGAGAGAACACATTGTTTTATTTTGTTTTATCAAAATTCCATTAACAACGAACAAAGTTGAAATCTGTCAGCATGAACCTCAAAATTTTGAAACCTCTTCCCAAATTCCAGACTGGGACTTATATGCTGCCTCTTATATACGCTGGGCATGAACTGACTGTCAGTGTACTCTTGTAGCGTTTGGAGAAATAAAAAAATTGATATTTGTGACAAAACCTTGAGGACAGCATTAACAATGACATTGGCAGTATGATAACACTCTATAATAGTGACATACATGGGCATATTTGCATTCGATAAATTACCTATTATCAATAGGGTAAATTTCTTAAAACAAAGATGAAATAAATTTTTTAGTAAGATATAGCAATTCATAACACAGATGTGAATGAAGCAGAAGCAATATATCCCTCCCTTGCCAGTTCATGAGGGGAAAGCAGAGTTGCTTCATAGAAGCTTTGAAGCTGACAATAATTTTTCTCCTCGCGTTCTCTTCTGATCCGGAAGGCGACGTCGTGGCGAGCCTTCATCACCAGGTTTCATTATTAAATGATCTATGAGAACTTAGACGACTGGGGAGGGAAGAATGTACTAAGTTTTATAAAATTTTTATCTAATATACTTTTCCCTAATATGTTGTTTCATGTTGTTTTTAGGTGAAACACACACCGCACATAACATACATACATACATACACATTTTATCTATATATACATATATATATATATATATATATATATATATATAATATATATATATATATCATATATATATATATATATATATATATATATATATATATATATATATATATATATTTATCTATATATATATTATATATATATATATATATATATATATATATATATATATATATATGTATATATATATATATATATCTATATATCTATATATATATATTATATATATAATATATATATATATAGATATTATATATCTAATATGTATATATATATATATAATATATTATATATATATATATATATACCTCATATATATATATATATATATATAATATAGATATATATATGCGTATATATATATATAGATATATATATATATCTATATATATATATACTATATATACATATATATATATGTATATATATATATACTTATATATATATAATCTATCTAATATATCATATATATACTATATATCTATATATATATATATATCTATAGATATATATAGATATATATATATATATATATATATATATATATATCATATATATATGATAATATAATATATGATCTATATATATATATATATATATATACTATATATATATATATCTATATATATATCCTCCTCTATATATATATCTATATTATATATCTATATGATCTATCTATAAATATATCTATAATATCATAGTATTATATATTATTATAATATATATCTATATATATAATATATATAGCTAATATAAATATCTCCTATATCTATAATATATAATATATATATATCCTATCTCTATATATATCCTAGCCTCTAAATAAATATCTAATCTCTCTATCTATATATCCTATATATATATATATATATATATATATGCTATATATATATATTATGGACCCCCAATTAAAATACCTGTCTGATATAAAGCTAAGGACTATATTTTCAGTGGACTTGACTCCCACCCTGATAAAACAACAAAATAATGGGATCAAGCTTTCCAATGGATCCTGGGACTCTGACCATATAGACAATATCTTCCTTAAGGTAATGATGAAGCGGATTAAGACAATTAACAGAACCAACACCGGCTTAGCATAACTTCATGTCATTCACTACTTGATAAGGTGGGAGGCAGTCCACCGAAATATGTCCTTAGCTTGAAATCAGTGCTTAATGGGCCTTTTATACATGAGATGTATTTTGTTTTAACAGAAGTATTCATTCACACACACACACACACACACACACACACACAAAACGAGTGACTCGGCATTCGGGTAGAATCCAGTGATACACTATAATCTCTTCATAAGGAATAGACGACCAGTAGTCAGACTAAAGAACACTTGAAAAAGGAATAACTTTATTATCCCTTTGACTCATCACTGCTCATTCAAACTATTCAGCTGCAGGTTGAAGTAATTTGCTTTTCAAAAGGCGGTGACGTAATACACCCTTCTTCGTTATTGACTTGGCAACAAAAATAGAAAATCCGTATGACTTGAAAGCCTGCTCTTGGAAGGAATTCGCTTTTCTAAAGCAAGAGCCAACGGTGCAGACTTGATTTTTTTTTTTTTTTTTTTTTTTTTTTTTTTTTTTTTAGGATAAACCTCGAATTATGGCCTTCACAGAATACTTGTTGCAGATTTTCTCCAATTGCAATATTAATATCGAGTGAAATATAGTTTAAGGGATATACCATTTTATTTAAAAGTTATAACGATTATATATCTATATTTATAATACGAGAAAGACAGGGTTATTTGCCAAATATATTTTCGTAATTGATTAGGGCCAATAGTATTATAGTAGACGACTTTCTCTAGACTGTAATTATTAAGCTCTTTTAGATACGCATAAACCATGTAGTCTATATCATGAATTTCCAAGGGTATCTCAGTATTACTAATCTTGCTTCTCTTTCCATGTCAGTAACAGGACTGACGACTTAGAATAAAAAAAAAAAAAAAATGACGCTTTTGTAATGAAAACCTTCCGATTCTCGGAATATGATATGCTTTTGTTAGCCTTATGCTCTTTTTGCTATATGGCGTTGTGGATGAGCTTGAACTTCTTGGAGCAAATGTGAATGGATACAGTCTCATGGAATGTATTTTGAAAGGGAATGATGACTGAGAAAAATCTGGTTCAAGGGGAGGGGAAACACTGCTTGAAGACTACTGGAAAGGGGAAATAGTCAGAAAGAGTTCTATAGATTTTGTATTGGTTTGGAGTAAGTGCAAGAGCAAGTTTATGGGAGTAATATGTAAGGTTGGTTAGACAGGAAGATGGAAGAGAGGAAGCGGGAATGGAAAGATACTAAAAACTGAGCAAGGCTTTTAATAAGGCTTACATTACTCCTCGTGAGGTGCACTGGCAACTTTAAACCATTTCTGGTAAGTGATGATTTTGAAAATAATATCGAAGGTCGTTTTTTTTTTGTTTTTATTCCGCCTTCTTGTTCAAGGTAAACAAACACCTTGCATATGTTCATATTGTGCAATGAAAAAAATGTATCGAATTTCGATGGTTTTGAAAATAAGATTATTTTGAAATCTGATATCTTAAATATACAACTGTGAAATTGTCTTGAAATTTCCTGGGTTAAAATGTTGGCAGGAAAAGGAAACTTCAAATTGAATTAATTTATTTTTACCAATTGAAACAAACACCTAATTCCCCCATATGCAATATATATATATATATATATAGATATATATATATATATATATATATATATATATATAATATATATATATATATATATATCTATACTATACATATATATATATATATATATATCTATATATATAATATATATATATATATATATATATATATATATATATAACATATATAGATATATATAAAATATATATATATATATATATATATATATATATATATATATATAATATATATATATATTATATATTTCTTGGTAAATGCATATTTGTTTTTACCACACTATCGTATTGACACATATAAATGTTTACCCAATAAAAAGACTTCAAGCATAAATAATCCCGTAAGAAGATGCTAAGTTAATTTCGACTACTCTTATCAGTTTATCGAATAAATATATATAAAAATATAAACTACAAACAAAGAAAAATGGAAGGAATTCTCCAATTTGGCCACCAATCAATACCTACTTCCCTTACGTAGGCCTGAGTAAAGAAAAGAATGGGGGAAAAAATCAGGCTTGACCCCCCCCGGCGGTCTTGAAAAGATGAGTTAGAGACAAATTCTTTTTCTTACCATTAACCGTAGAATTTACGTTTCGTGTACTGGGTAGCTGGAGAGACAGAAGAGGAAGAGTTGGCAAATAGGGAGGAAGAGGAATTTCAGACATCAGGCGTTTCCTTAATTTGCATCTTTTTTTTTCAAAATATGGAATAAGGAAAAAATATAAATTAGAAAAGAAAAAAAATGCTACTCCCTGGATTATATCATTCCTTATTCAGGATATTTAGAAATGAAGAAATTTTGAAAGCAAGCGTTTTGATGAGAATATTTCTCATTTATGAAGAAACCTCTAGACGTTGCATATTTGAAAAACGTAAATTATTGTAACGTGGGTCATAAGATCTTCTATTATTGATTCGCAGCTTTCTACGTTGGCAAGCATTTGCTGTAGTTACTTGCAATCAATTTATTTTTTCATCCCCTCCAAAGATGAAAGGGGCCTCCGTTAAATTTGGTTCTCATACACTTCTTGAGATTTATCTTGCACCAATCTCTAACTACCTTTCTCATAGTCCTCATTCAAATCTGGTTGGGTCTTCCAAATCTTCCTGTGCCCAAAAGAGTCCAGCAGACACTTCAGTAAAAAGGATTAGAAAGCAGCGTTCCTGATCAAGAAGGAAATTTAGTAACAGTAGCTACTATGCTCTTCTGCCACTCAATTTTGATCATTATATTGACTGGGAGAAGTGCATATCGATCATTGCTTGTAATGATTTTATAAAACGTAACATCCTTGAGCCTGCTCTTATTAAATTTTTATCATGGAACATAAGGAACATTAGTTCTGGTTTTTTAAAGTTAGATGGTTTTTTTTTACTGAGAAAATGTTAATAAAAATAGTGTACAAATATTTCTTGAAAGTAATCTTTGTTTATAACTCATTTGTTAAACGCTCGCTGTCTAATTCTCGTTTTAAAATATGATGTTTGTATTTTTACTGTAATTTTGCTTCTTTGCTTTTAAGTGATTTTCCTCCCTTTCTAATGAAAAGTTTTTCTTTTGTACAATAATCTTTTTCATTTGTTCATTGTACCTTTGAAATGTGTAGCAATTACACGAAAGTATTTAGTACTTAGTTTTCGTTTTTTCCTCCTTGTGACAAACCTAATATATATATATATATATATATATATATATATATATATATATATATATATATATATATATATATATATATATATTATATATATATATATATATTGATAAAGGAAACTAAATTATCTACACTAACCTTGGTGTAAATGCCATTCTAAAGATAATATATTATATATATATGTATATATATATATATATATATATATATGTATATATATATATATATATAGGAAGGCATACAGCAGGGTCCATAAAACACATCAACAAGTCCATAGTTTATTCAAACGAAACGTTTCGCACATGTTCTATGTGCATTTTCAATCTGTAAATATAACATAAAAATCATTAAATTTACAAAAAGACATTAAAAAAATATTAAGAGAAAAAAAAAAGAAAAAAAATTATTATTAAAAACTTTTAAAATTAACATTATTTTTAAAAAGGTACAGTAAAAAAGACCAGTGCTCACCAAACCATTCAGAGGAAGGAGAAGAACGAATGACCAAGATTTGACACACCCTACGACTTCAGTTATGCGAGTAAAGAGGAGAGGCGGAAACGTTAGTTTTAGTTTAAAGAAGGAACAAGCCGTTTGATGTATAATGACTCAGGGTAGTTAAGTAATCACTATGGCTCGTACCACCAATAATGAGAAATGCTTTTTGTTGACTTCAATTTTGACATATAGAGGCATGGTTCTTTATATTAGAAATTCGGGTTTACTCAGTTTCTGGTCCCGTTCTATAACTGTATCCCATATGGCTACAATATATCAACTGCAGTAACCTGCGACAAGATCCAACATAAATACCGGGGCATCCCGGCAACTTGAATTTATAAATAATGTTTGGACCTCATGAAGGCCTGCAGCTTTGTCCTTGTAGTTAAAGAATACGCCAATCTTGAGTGGATTGATTGGAACTTAATTGAATATTAAGGCATCCAAAATTCATGTTCAATTATTTGTTTTTCAAAATTTTGGTTGCAAAAGTTGTTGGGGGGGTCCGAATAAATATTAATATATATATATATATTGATAAAGGAAACTAAATTATCTACACTAACCTTGGTGTAAATGCCATTCCAAGATATACCAATTCCCAGAAAAGTAAGGAAGTAAAAGTAACATTATCAAACAGGTTGTAAGGCCTAATATGACAGTTATAAATAAACTTATATAAATGTTTTAATCACAGCCATGTAAGCATTAATAATAAGAATGCGCATCCTTAGAGAATGGAATTACATAAGTAGGGTAATCTATGTTTTTTGTATGAAACAGACGTCACCATTTGCAACAGCAATAAAGTATTTATAGATTTTTCTTATAACGATAATTTAGATG
>NC_087220.1:15739775-15762275 GCF_015104395.2 Macrobrachium nipponense | reverse complement strand
TGCTCAACAGCCTCTTTATGTTTTCCAAAATTTGTCTCTTTTGACATTATTTTCATCTACAAAATCTTTAGCAGCGATTCGGTTACTTTTCCTTGCTTTGCTTCTTGTGCTAAATGCTTCCATTCTCGAATACCTTAAGAAGAAACCACTTTCATTCTTATATCATTATTTCGTTTAAGAGAGAGAGAGAGAGAGAGAGAGAGAGAGAGAGAGAGAGAGAGAGAGAGAGAGAGAGAGAGAGAGAAATCAAACATATTACTGCTGAAAATCAAATAGAGATTGCGCGATGTATAGTGACGGCAGAAGTTACTGAAAATGGTGAAAATAACCGTCCACTTTTCGAGCAGGTAAGGTTAATTCCCCATGAAAGAGTTTGTTATTTTTCCTTGGGTAAGATCTGTCTGGAGTTACATAGCAGGAATAATTACTTAATTAGCATAATGAGAAAGAACTTACCAAGGAATTTTACAGTAAAACTATGGGACCAAGGAAATGTAAATGGCGAACAAATAATGTATAATAAAACTTTTCAATCCAATTGGCAATAAAATCGTAAGTAACAGGGAAATAAGAGGTGAGAAGAAAGACTCGAAAAAAAAACTGAAATGTGATGGAAGGGTGTTATACGATGTGATCAAAAAGACAAAAAAATTCGGAAAAACAAAACAAGAAAAGAGACGTTAGTAAACGAATCAGATCTGGTGAAGAGCGGTTCTGTAGTGAGAGAGAATATAGAAAACTGAATAAGTGTCAGAGGAGAGAAATGATGAAAGTGAAAATAGAATCTGGTAAAAAAAAAATAAGGAGGAAATTTGAAACTGAATAATTGATTTATATTGATTTCTTTTTTTTATAAACGAGGAGAATCTTGTCACAACTGCTTGAGTTTAGAGTCTAAAACCGGGAATGGACAAATAAAGAACAGCAAAGATGGTTAGAGGATTCCAGAAAGCAATGGGAAGAAAGAAAACAGAGGTAAAAGTATTCTGCATGAGTTGGAAGATAGTCAAATAATGTTTATGCATAATCGAGGATGGATATATTGAAGGAAATTATTCAGTTCTAAACAGAAAGAAAAAATCTTGGATAGCAAAATCTAACTGAAAATGGGAACGTGAATTTATAGCATTAATAATTCAGTGCACAAACGGAACAGTTCGCAAGAGAAGGACCTTGAAAGAACCGCGGAAATTCTGTAAGTTTCACGAAGGTATTAGTACACAAACACACACACATACAGAGAGAGAGAGAGAGAGAGAGAGAGAGAGAGAGAGAGAGAGAGAGCAGAATCAAAATAACTAGGTTTTAACACACTTAAGAAGGGAGGCTAAGGTTTTAAAAGCCAATGGCAAAACAAATCGCAGGAACTGAAAGGGAACGCAGAAGAGCTTCCATCAGTACAGAAATGCAGACTTCTGGTGAATGGTTGTCGGAGTCAAGCTGGACTAGAAAAATATAATGAAGAGTGAAAAGGAACTGGAAAAATCACCGTTGCTACATCAGGAGAGAAACATTGCATGAGGATTTTGGAGAAATAAATATAGTGGAAATTGCGCTTCGGGCGAAAAGGAAATTAGGTAAACGAACCAAACATAAAATACAGCTTTGTGAACAGAAATGAGATAGATCAAGTGTGAAAGCACAAAAGAAGATAACGTAAAATTCTGAGAAAGGAAAGATGGGTCTAACGCGAAGTGAAGAACTTTCTGTGCCTAGGAATTACAGAAAACGCGACTCTTGCAAAACGCGTTTATTCATTGCCCTGATTCCACTCTCCGGTTTTCATTCTCGTCTCTTTCGACATTTCGCAAAAACACAAATTTCACTTTCCACAAATTCTTAAATAAAAGACCAATATTCAGGTTAAAAAAAAATCTTAATGGAAAAAAAAAAAAATGTTTCACTCATATTCCATAGCAACTACCTTTCGATTTCAACATTACTGGATGCAGTTGCACTTTGATTTAAACACAGATGTATTGAATCTTTTTTTATATATTTAACTATGATGCTAGTCCTAGTTTATCAAAATATTTATAGATGCGCAATAAAAGGGACTGTAGGAATACCAGAGTGAGAAGGAATTCATACAAAGCATTTTAGTAAATAGATGTAATAGCTTTTACAAACCTCCAAATGCTGTCGTTCTCCCTTGGAACGTCAATATTTTTTTTACACCCTGCCCAAGATTCTGAAGACAAGAAAACTCTAATTACTCTGGTGTTCCAGATCGAGATCTAGAATAAAATGCACTGGAAAATAGGGCAAAGTAAAATAGTTTGAAGGAATTATACAAAACCTACGAGGACCTAACAAATCAAACATTCTTATAAATAGTGGAGAAAATTGAGCAAATAATAATAATAATAATAATAATAATAATAATAATAATAATAATAATAATAATAATAATAATAATAAGGAAATATATGTTTACATCTTTAATACTATTATTAAAAATTCTGACAAGAATTCCGAAAAACCGAAACCTCAACGTCTAAAAGATCATCTAATACTTGCGTCATTCACAATGACGAGCATTCGTTGCAAGCAGAATCTCTCCTTCAACATCTTTTATTCTGAGAACCATTTGTTCATTAACATTTCTACGATTTTACTTGGCTGTACAACAACATTTTGCGCTCCCTCTTTTGTTTACCTTCTCCCCTCTATTTTTATCTATTATGTTCTCTCCCACTTTCTTATTGGCTGCCTTATTCATGTTTAATACTGGTATTATGCTATGAATATTTATACATTGTTTCGAGGTTGCACTCATGATTTATTTAGTTTCGTGCGATATTATATATATATATATATATATATATATATATATATATACTATATATATATATATATATATATATATATATATATACATATACATATACATAATATCATATATATATATATATATATATATATATATATATCTATATATATATATATATATATATATATAATATATATATATATATATATATATATATATATATATATATATATATATATATATATATATATAGTACATATATATATATATATATATATATAAATATATATACATATATATATATATATATATATATATATATATATACCTATATATATATTATATATATATATATATGTGGTGTGTGTGTGTGTGTGTGTGTGTGTGTGTGTGTGTACGTATAAAGACAAAAAGAGAGACAGGGTCACGTAAGTCATAATCGTTCTGCATCAACGAACTTATCTCTTGCTCGATTTGTAATCGGAACGAACCATGCGTGATAATTAGATAGAATGTGAATTAATTATTTTAACTTTACGGTTAGCATAAGGTATTGAAAGATTTTTCGATCAGTTCTCAAGGAAATGAGAATGAAATTACGTTAAGTATGTAATGAATCGTTTGTTAAGATGTTTAATTTTTGTTAGAACCAACTTGTAGTGACTCGATATATTCTATAGGATAATTATATATATATATATATATATATATATATATATATATATATATATATATATGTATAATATATATATATATATATATATATATATATATATATATATATATATATATATATATATATATATACCTCTTTATGTTTCATCCCATATGAGAATTATTATGAGTGAAGAGAAATCTTGCTGGATACGGTACACCCTGGCTCTATAGCTATTCAAATGCTAATATCTCCCCCCCCAAAAAAAAATAAAAATAAAAATAAAAATAAAACTGGGATTTATTTTGAAATATCAGAAATTCAAATATGAATGATGTTTTAATTATTGCATTATAATTTTCTAAAAATTTACGATTTCAGCACCAAATCCGACATTTTTTTTTCGAATTATAGGCTTAGTAAACTATGTTCTCTCACCTCCGCTATGAAGAGTCTTTTGGCACTGTATCGTTTGGCATTAAACAGTTTGATGTTGGAAGACCCTTTGAAGGTTTCACTTGAAGCTTCATGAGTTATCGCCTTCAGGGCGCGCTGCTGGCGATGTTTATTTGTTAATTAATAATTTCTGGGGGCAGACCCTATTCAACTAAATAGATATCGAATCAATCTTCACTCTGCCAATTTATTCAGGGATTGTTTATACAATGGAAAACGAATATACTTGTCATGAGGGCTCTTTCACATTGCACTACATGAGTTTGTCTACAGATGGAATGGTCAGAGGAACGACTTATTCAAAATAACAGGAAAACTGGGTGGAATAGGATTGCCATGAATAATTGGTAAAAAGAAATCATCACACAGCCTGGAGGAGGAGCCTCTTTACCAAAAACTTTACTGTGACTTCATTCATTAGAAAATATCACCAAGATAAAAACATCTCAAAAAAAAAAATTAATACCATTGCTCATGATGATAAAGTTGCCTCTGAAACATTACGTTCTGGAACTCCTTCGACGCTTTGAAGAGATGTGATGTTGAATTTCAATACTAACAGAGAGAGGTTGGCATCAGTCATATGTATGTATGATGTTCCTGAAAGGAAAAAAAAGTCCCTAGTGAAAATTTCAAAGACTGAAGGCTTGCTTTTATTGAGGCACATATCTCTTTCATGAACTGACGAATTCTTGAGGACCTTTAGGTCTCTGAATATCTCACACCTCAGCACAGAAGCTAACAAGCTCGGTTGGCGCAAACAGCATCCATCATAAGCAGCGTCATTTCCTAATTTACCTTTTCTGAAATAACGATGGAAACCGTATTTCACACGTTACATAATTAGTCTTTTTTTTCATATTATGTTAATAGATGTTCATACATTTATTTTTTTTCTGTTCCCTATCTTTAGCTTTTTCGTAAGTACTAACAATGTTTTAAATGAACAATCACTGACCATGGCTTACTTTTCATATATCATTCAGATGAAAATTATGAATACTACTATTGCTTACAATAACAAGAATACAAACGAAAACAATTATATCTAGCTATTTTTACGCGATATGTCCTTCTTCCATCTTAATTCGTATATTTCCTGTTTGGTTTTTGCTTATGAATTCCTTTATCATGGGCCATCTTTTACCAAATAATCTCCATAAGTTTAATTTCTTGGCTTTTCTAAACGATTTACTTTTCTAATTCTGCGCCATTTTACCTTCATTCTCCTCCTTAGTCTTAACACAATTTCCACTTCGAACTATCTTAAATATAACTTCTTTTTTTTCCCTAACTTTTAATTTTAAGTGCATGCTGTATTTTTTTTTTTTCAGGAATCTTTCCTTCAAAGATAAATCGTATTATGTCTCACTGAGAAACGATAAGCCTTCCAAAGCGATGCAAAACCGAGATCTCAGCAAATTCTCGAGCACAAAAACATTTTCTTTTTGCAGTGTTCTGTGCATTGACTTTCTGGTCGCCTCGGCGGATTTACCACCGAAGTAAGACAGTCGATACTGGTTGAAGATTCAGGAAACTATTTATCTGGGGATTTACTTTACGCTGAGTTTGAGGTTGCGTCTGAAATGTTCTTATTCTTTTGGATCTACATGCCTCTTACTGAACTTGTATATTTCTATTGTATTTTATTTCAATTGAATTTCATGAAGTATAATCCATTTATCTATGGTGGTTAATAGAAGGATAAAATTAATGATTTCTTACTAATATTAGCCAGCCATTCCCTCAGAAATCAGCTCCTCTCCAGGACCATCCGTAATTACGAAAGTTGCGCGAAAAAAGGAAAACTGGAAAAAAATTAACCTCAGAGATTGAGAATTTTCAATTCAGTGCCAATCAAAGATGGAAAAACCTGCGATAACTTCAGCATTAACGAGCGGTTTGAGATAAGATGGGTGGCTTTTTCTTCCTGACTTATCACTGACAAATAATCGTCTCATGGTAAGTGTTTTCCAGCAATGAAATTGATCCCTTTCGCTACAGATTACTAAAGCAGGCTTGGAAGATTTCATGGTTTGCTGCATTACTCTGGAAAAGACTTGGTATATTTTTAATGGCCAATTACCTTCCTCAATGATATTCTGAATACTGACCGATACTTTTAACCAAAGATACTATAGAGTACGCAAAGATACTCAACTAGAATTTTTTTTCATTAGAAAATACGCACCGCGAAAGCCACCAAGTGTTTGCAATCCAATGCCGTCATTAAAGAGGAGGCAGTGACGTCACATGAAACGTCAGCACTTACATCACAAATGTAAAAAAACAAAACCTGCATTCACGATTTTCTCTTTATACCATGAGTTCAAAATTTTATCTTTATACCATGTATTCAGAATTTTACACCATATATTCTATGCTTGATTTTGATATCATGCATCCAGGATTTTCTCTTAATGCCATGCGTCAAAGATTTTCTGTTTACACCATGAATACTGGGCAGCACCGCAAACACAATAGTCACAAATTGCAACTATAATCCTAATTTTTAACAGGTATGTTTTAGTAGATTTAAAATGTGATCCACAAAAAAAAAAAAAAAAAAAAAAAAAAGTCTACATAAGCCGTGGCCAAAATATACCTTCCGAACACCGTATGTCAACAAATGATGCTATTCGTCAATCATGTGGAAAATCTTGTTCCCAATGGTTGGAATTTATGACGTCATGCTTATCATTTTGATTACAGCCGCAAGGTGTCTCTACTGGTGCCGTGGCACTGCTCATGTGGTTAACTTGAGTATCTTTGTGTACTCGATAGTATCTTTGCCTTTAAGATAATGTTTCAGTGAGAGGACATTTTATTCTGGTCATTCATGGATTTCTGCTTCTAAGTAATATACAAATGATTAACGTTTGGCGAAAGCGCCGTTTCTTATCAACATTACTATTCTGTCATTTATTTTTCCTTTTAATCTGAAACTTAAGAAACGGCCCCATGACTTCAGACTGTCTGTATCTATGGCTGAAAACAACATTCTACGTTAGGTTGATAATCTCGGTAATCCGCAAATATTATATTGAAATAATATATAAAAGATAAGTTTCAATACCCCTACCAGAAAACTGATGAGTTGAATTTAACTCACTTTTTATGGCTTTAAAAACTTTACTTTTGAAAACGTGGTATATCAAATTTTCTCATAATGCTGGAAAATAAAAATGCCTTTCTCGTTCAATGGACCATCAGTTGGTTGTGGCTTTCAGAACGAATTTGAAATAGTGGTACAGGATATGTTTCCTGAGTGTTTGTTAGTTTCATAATCTATCGTTTTACTAGATATTAAATCATTATTTTGATCTATGGCTTACGACTCGCTTCGTAATAAGTAGAGCATTTCAAGTCACAAGGGATCGTATGGCTTAAAGTGAATTGGAACGTAAATAACCAGATCGTATCCTAGGTTCTCACTACTTCCTTCTGAAATTACTGCAGTATTTTTCAATGTGTATCTAAAATGCAATCGAGTTAAATATAAAGCTTTCAACTTTGTTTCCATATCTTCTGTTGCCATTATTACAATTATTGGTGGCTGGTATGTAATGGTCGGTATAAAATATATACATTTTCTTATCTTTCACTCTTGCTAAATTGCCCTTATAAGAACTTATTTGCATGAATAATTCAGAGTAAAGAGAAATGAATTTTTTTTGCACGTCAGTAAATCTATTGCTTAAGAGATTATTCACGAAGCTTTGATATTAAAAATGCAATTTATTTTTCTTTTCACTTTCTCAGCTTTTTGTCTTCCCCATTCTGAAAAAAAAGTGTATTGGGAAATTCCTGAAGCTCCTGACGTATCTATTTTTTTTTTCATGAAGCCTTCACTTTCTCTTAGTTTTAAAGTTGCCTCTGGAAATATAATCGGCACTAAAGAGTAAATTAGTAGAATGTCAGTATTTGAGAAATAGAGATAACAATCTATTGATGAAATTATGCCAATACATTCTGCATCACGTAGATAAGCTGTTAATAGAGTTAAGGTAAGTATATCTTAGTTTATCCAGACCACTGAGCTTATTAACAGCTCTCCTAGGGCTGTTAGCCCGATGGATTAGATTTTTTTTTTTACGTGGCTAGGACCAAGTGGTTACCTAGCAACGGGACCTACAGGTTATCGTGAGATCCGAACCACGTTATATCGAGAAATTAATTTCTAATCACCAGAAACATATTCCTCTGATGCCAAGTTGGCAGAGCAGGGAATCGAACTCGGGACTACCGAATCGGTAGACGAGCACGTAAACCACTTGTAGAACGAGGAAACTACTGTTGATATAGAATAATGATAATTGATATTAAAATGTTCGCATCAGTCTTGTGTATTCGTTTGATACCTGATAATCTCTCTCTCTCTCTCTCTCTCTCTTAAACACACACATGAGCGCGATGGCAACTATACTCCACCTTCTTTCCTAATAGAGAACAAACGGTAGCACCATTTTCCTAAACCATCCTAAGTATCATCTTTTGTAGGGATAATTAGCTCTTTAATCTTTTGGACTTCTCTTTAGCGGGAAAATATAGTCACGTTTAATATTACACGAACTTCATGTACAATTCTGTGATGAAACACACTGACAAGACAACTGAGTTGAAATAGTTCTGCTTGCAGTATTTGTAAGGAAAGCAAATCAAATTCGAAAAGATAGAATAGTTAAAAATTGATTATGGCGCAGAAAAAATTCAATTTGCACAAATCATTCGGTGAAAATGCAGGAAATCTCTAATAATACAATGCTATACAGTGGAAGCGCAAAAGGTGGATGGGTTGAGAGAATAATGAGTCAATTTTTCTTTCGGAATAATTATAAACTTTGACCTGCATATTGCTATAATATTTTACGCATGAGCCCAGCCTTGAGAGAGGCTCGATACGTAAACAGAAATAATGGAGGGAGGACAAGATGAAATTAATTGAACTTACCGTAAAACGTAATTTTATAGAGGTAATTACTTAGAGGAAAAGGTCGCCAGAAACTCAGCTAGTTACTTTACAGCTATTTATTTACAAAAGGCTCGTACTGGCCTGGAGAAAAGTAAATGCAGCGTCCACACGTTGGGACTTATAATCTCTCACAAATGGATAATAGCTGGCTCAAAATGGATTTGTCAAGCTGGTTTCATAAACTTGGGTAATGCAACACTTGCGGGCAGAGAGACTGGGCACGTGACTCATGGAATCTGGAAAAAGAATCCAGATTAAACAAGATAAAGGAAAAAATGACTTCTTGCTTTGATTCAGGATAATTGGTTCTCTAACACTGGGGCAAGGAACTCTAATGTTTCATTGAGGTATGCACTGAAGGCTTAGTCTTTAACAAGTCACTAAGGGGAGTACGTGGCCCGATGAGGACAAAGGGCTTTGATGTAGAAGGGATAAAAATGAGACTTGAAAAGGAAATTAGCAAGAGTCGTATGGTAGTAAAAGGTGCTGGGTTGGAGTTACACTTTAAGATGTACCTGGATGCAATATTCAGTGTATAGTTGTGGAAAAATACGGCCTGACTATTTTCAGGTCTGGGGTTCGTGCCCGCCAGTACGCCGAGCCGATAGGCTTAAGTGTGGGAGGCTGGCCGGCTGGACATCCGTCCGGGGTCACAGACTGCAGTCGACTGAGGAAGATCCTTATTGTCTTGGTATCATGGGGCTTCCAAATACCGCCTCGGGCATTGCTGAAAAGTGATCACAACAGCCAGCAAATTGGGAAGGAAAAAGAGGTCTTATTGTAGAGGTCCCTAAGATCCATCTCGAAGCCTAGCTACTCTTGTGACTTGCCTCTCTTACCCTAAGCTTCCGTCAGACCGGAAATGTCTCCCTAGCCTACTACGACATGCTCTCTCCCAACATCAGTTGCTTTAGGAGAAGGCATGGCTGCTTCTTTTATAAATACAATTAATAAAAAAAAACTGCTGGGAAGGCGAGGCGTTCTATAAACGTCACAGCTCCCCCTGTTAAGAAGGCATTCACTCCCTTTCGGGCGTGAAGGTCTTGGCTTAAATAAGTTGATCGTCTCGACTACCCAGTTCTCCTACTCTAACTTGAAGTTTTTTAGAGCAGCGATACAGCTAACTACGGTGGCCTACCTAACTTATAGGCGGAGATGCTAAGTGTACTAACTTAATGTAGTAATGTAGTCTAGCCTAAGTAATAACTACGGGTTGTCTGTGACGACAGTCTACTCTACCCCTAGATAAGGTTACTTGAAAATTCTACTTGCTACTAACCTAATGCCCTGGTACTAAATCATTAGCCTAACCTACTCATTATAGTTAAATGAAGACGCAATCATTCCAGAGTGTGGTACGCACAGCAGTAGTTCAGCGACGGAATTGTTAAAATACATGATGTGAGGTAATGATGCGTGAGGATGATGAGTGGTTAGTTGACCAGGATGGAAATGCAATGAGGTAATTATATTTAAGTGAGGGTTAGTATTACAATTGCTAGGGGTTAGAGGGTTAGTTTTACTGGCAGAGATCAGGCTGGCTACCTTCTCTGGGTAGGTGCCAGGATCACTCTGCAATTGAATGCGACACTGTACCTCGGGCACAGGTGTCAAGGAGAGCATGTGGCTCTTTGGTTAGTGTGTTAATGATTTGCTACGTCCCTTCTTCTTCTTCTTCTTATTCCTCCAGGACCTGGCTATACCAGTCCTAGGAGTAGACGGAGGCACCGACTCTGGGGAAAGGCCAGCAAACGCCGGCAGGAGCAGAGGCAGTGGTAGCCTGAGGGATTTCAGGAGAAAACCCTACTTCGGTATCTGCAGCAACCGTCGTAGAGGTGGAACCTACTGCAGGGAAGGCCCTCACTTCAGCTGCTGCAACAGCCGTCGTAAGGGGAAAACTCCAGGCTGACTCCATGTCGGGCAGTTCCTGGTTTTCCAGAGGAGGGTATGAAGGTAAGGTCTGCTGGAGGTTCATCCTCGGGCGACAGAGTGAGGGCTGAAGAAGAATTATGGCTGGAGATTGGCCATGGGCTGCGGTAAGCTCCATGCCTGTGGGAGGATCTCCTGTAGGAGGATCCTTGATTAGGTTAGGCGCTGGCACTAGCTCGGGGCCAGGCGCAGAGGTCAAGTTCTGTGGTGGCTCTACGTCCAGGCTGGACGGAGCTTGGCACTGCCCAGTGCTGGACCTGTGGCGGGTACCGAAGGTGCAATACCTCTCAGTGGGCCCTTTGGTAATGGGAGACTTCAGGTCATGCCCTAGGATGAGGTCATAACCTCCTGGAAGGTAGCTTGCAACTGCAAGTGTACATACCTTGGTAAGGTGAGGGTCGTACGACTCTCAATTGGATGGTGGGAAGGATCATCTTACTATGATTGATGCCTTCAACCGTGATCAGTTGCCGTCTATCGACGGTAGCCCCTCGGGGGATTTGATCATCCCGTATCAGGGAGATTTGAGCGCCGGAGTCATCAAAGGCTCTGACATGGCTTGGTGGATAATGACCTTGGAGGGGTGCGACGGTTATAGGGCCCGGAGCTGGGGGTCCTAGTAACGAAGGATTGGTAACTGCCATTGCGATGGCAGGAATATTGTAATTTGCGCACCCTACATAGTTGGCAGACATGTGACCCTTGCGGCCACAGTCTCGGCAGAACTGGTTCGAGAACTTCTTCTGTGGCATTGGACGGTAAGGCCGAGATGGCCCCACAGATTGCGAATCTGTGGAGTCACCAAGGCTGGCAGTGTGCTCTGGCACAGGTGAAGAGTCCTCTCTGGCCGTGATTTGATGTGGTGAGGTAGCTTGACCCTGGAGTGGTGTGGGGAGGGACATCCCCACCCCAGAGGAGGTCCCGTCCCAATAGGAAACCTACTCCATGCCGAATTGTACGCACTACACCTAGGCGGTGAGGTTTGGTTGCACCCAAGAGTAGTGACCTGCAGGACGACTGTGGGAACGGTCTTGGACTGCCCTTCGACCCAAGTCATGGCCCACCTGATGTGCTCGTCGACTTTTTGTGGCACTGGCTGGCACTTGGTCCCAGTCTATGAGGACACAGATTGGAGCCGGTATCTACGTAACTGGCAAAGTCACGAGGGTAGAGCCATCCAGGGGTGCCACTGTGACTGAAGTGGTCCACACCCGCTCAGGGTGAGGACCGGGACTCGGGATAACGGCCGAGGGGGTTGTGGCACTGATCAGGTGGACGTGCGGGTCAAAGGCACGTGCTTGGGGCACCTGGGATATCCAGGGGAATAGTGCCCTGTAGCCCCACAGGCTCTGCAGGAGTCCCTCTGCTGGGCTGGTCTCCGTAAGGCATCTGACTGGTCTTGAGAGGAGGCTGAGGCACCATTCAGTGGCTAGGAGGGGTTCTGAGGAGGTTTGTGGCTCGCAGCGCTCTTAGGCGGCACTCTGCTGCAAGGTGACCCACTTTCTTGCAAACGTGCAAGTCCGTGGGTGTCCTTGGTGGGCGTCCTTTGACCGTGTGGATCCAGAGAGAGGGACCGGGTGGCACCATGCGTCGGTGGGTGGTGCTGTGAGAGGGGTTGAAAGTTTCTCAGTAGTCAGCCAGGTGACAAGCTTCCGCAAGTGTCTTGGGTTGCTTGTCGTTAAGGTGCACTGCGAGTGGTTTTCCAGCATGATCCGGTAAACAGGTCCTGGAACTCGGTGCACGACATGGCGTCAAGCCACCGCTGCCCGGCTTGGATTTTTTGTGGTAGGAGTAATCTCCCCAGGCCCAACCAACTCCTTTGCCTGACCTCTGAAACGCTGCCTCCACCTCTCGGGGGTGATTTCATAGGCCTTTGTAATGACCCAGCGAACTTCCACCAGGTCCCCTCGCTGACCCTGATCCAGTGAGCGGAGGGCAGTCTTAGCCTTGCCATCCAGGTGCTTGGCAAGCAGGGCGGCCCTCTCTATCTCAGTGGTAGGGTAGGGTAGTTCTCGAATAAGGCTTCCACTTCTTCCAGCCATGCCTCGGGCTCATCCTCAGTCCACTTCGGAATGAGAGCGTTAATGCTGACTATAGGATTGGACGACACCGTAGGTGTGGGGCTGGAAGCTGGCTGCATGGCTAGGGCTTTGGCGTTCACCTGTTGTGCCTTCTCCACCTCGAGCTCCTTCTCCTTGAGAGCTAGCTCATGCTTCCTCTCTTCTTCCCTTGCCTTCCTCTGCTTCTTTTTCTTCCTCTCTTCTTCTCTGGCGGCTCTCTCTTGCAGGAGCAGATCGTCCGTCTGCCCCTTCACCCACTGGGTGAGTTCCTGCCCAGTGTAACCGGCGTCCTTGCCCAGAGCCATGAGTGTCTGGAGCCTCTCCAGCTCCATGGATATATGTGGTTGGGCAGCAGAAGCCATTTCTTTAGGCTGCAGTGGAGGCTCTGATAAAGTCTAAAATAATGGCCAGGAAGGGTAATGGATGGAATGGGAGTGCCTACTGGGTAAAGTGCACTCTCTTAGAAATGTGTTATGCGAGGTGGTAGAGAAAAGGGTCTGAAAAGACTGGGTGCTCTGTGGCACTTGGGAAGTGTCCTGTAAGTTGGTGGCACTTCTGGAATGCCACCTTCTGATGAGGTGAGACAATCAAATAGAGTGTGCGGTGTACGTCACACTTAAGGGCTTCCCAACTTGGGAGACGTTGGAATGGGCTACCTGTAGGTCCAATACCGGTGCACGGCACTTTCGGAGGCGTTCCTTGGTTCAGTGATCCAAAATGGTGGATACTCTAATGAATGGGCATTCCGTAGGACGGGACACGCAGGTATAGGGCTAACTGTACGACTGTACAGTGCGTGGCACTTCAGAGGCGTTCCTTTTGGGCACTGGTAGCGTGCTGGTGTGGTCCCGGACTACATGCAGTATACTTAAATATACTGAAGTGAAATGGTACTCTGTTCGTGGCAGAGGGTAATAGTGGAGGAGAAAAAGTAAAAGGTGGGAGTACTTCAGCAGCCAGTCGATGGACAGTGTCAAGAATTAGTGGCACTGTAAAATGGTAAGACCTGACGTGCATGGTGGTGGCCAGTCCTAAACTGGTAACGACTTCCCTGTCTGGAAGTAATGAATTTGCGTGGCACACTGTGCGGGTTGTGCTTGTGGTATACGCAAGCTTTTGTGATAAAGAAAATGAAAAGACCACTCGGGCAACGACAGGTAATGGAAATTTTAGAAATGCTCAGTCCCTCGCTGAAGTACTCGATAAATGAAATAAATAAATGCTTGCAAACTGCAATGGACACAGGCGCGTACGTATCACGCTCAGTGTAATTGAAAGACACAAGAGACTAAAATAATGTTAATTCTGCATGCTATAATTAATGGTAAGATGTAGTACTCTGGCTTCGTGAATACTGGGTTCTGGTTCTCTCCCTCTCTCCTCTCTCTCTCTCTCTCTCTCTCTCTCTCTCTCTCTCGGCGAGAGGGTGAAAAAGGATGTATGAATGAACTCCTTTATATTGAATCGAAACTAACTAATGTTAGTTTAATATGACGCAAACTTGCGTTAAATTATCTACTTACGTTAACGTTTTTAATGAAAGAATTGCTTTTTGATAACGTTTTATGAAAATGATAACGCGCTCGCAGTGAAACGATTTTTTTATGTTAATGGTAGCGGCGTGCGCTCATTGAAATGATTTTTGCGCTCAATATGATTTTACAAAGACGCGTTTTGCGTTAACAATTCTTGTAATTTACTCTACATGGAGATTTACGTTAACTTTACGTAAGTATACTAGGTTCTTGTGACAAGCGAAATGACGGTAAGGATTTTAAACGATGTTAGAAACATTTGTGATGAGGTTACGTTAAGTACGAAGTGAAATGAAATTTTCGCTCAGCGAGCGAGTGAGCGATGAGACGTGAAACGCGTGAGCGAGCTGTGCAGCGTGTCTTCAAACAGCTGATCCTCTGTAAATGCGAGGCGATTTACAACACGAAATTCTAGTTCTTATTCAAGGCAAATTACGTTAATTCTCTGGCAGAACGATAGATACTAGTACCGAGATTAATATTATTTACGTTAAACTTTCAAGACTTACGTTACTTTGCTTAAATCGTTGAGATAATTCTTAAAGGGATCAAAACATGGCTGCCTCTTTGTGAGAAACGAAGGTTGGTTGAGACCGCGCAGGCGCGAAGCTTACCTGGGAGAGTGTGTACGCTCAGCTGAATTAAGCTGAGAGCTAAGCGGTTACCAACACTTGGAATGAAACCTACGTTAAAATGAATTCCCTAACATATCACAGACAAAAGAATTGTACACTTCTTTTGCCGTAACTATTAGTAGAATACTCCTAACTAGCTAGGCTTTCCAACACAGCAATAAACCCTGGCAAAAAGCATTCCTAGTTTGATCTCGTACTTTCTGGCATCTCTCTAATACACGTGTTAGTGTCTCGACAGACGAGAACAATGCGATTTACAAATAGACTACACTCGGCGCTCTGGCCGTTACAATATAATATTTCTGACTACACTCTTTTAACCACTTTGTAAATAAAATACTTAAACGTACCTTAAGCTAACATTTGTTTTAAAAATAATCATATTAATGAATGGTATACCTTACCGTGAGCCAGTGTGTCTTCTTCTCCTGCAAGTGTGCTTATTTTTTCGCTTTGAAAAAAACATTACATTCGTTTTACAAGATATAACGCGATTTACAAGCTTTTTTAAGCAAGCTAGGTTCAAATCCTCGGCGAGGTCGACAATTTTACGTATGAGACCCGGCCTTGAGAGAGGCTCGATATGTAAACAGAAATAAAGGAGGGAGGACAAACTGAAAATTAATTGAACATACCGTAAAACGTATTTAGAGAGGTAATTACTTTAGATCCACACATTGGGACTATAATCTCTCACAAATGGATAATAGCTGGCTCAAAATGGATCCGTGAAGCTGGTTTCATAAACTTGGGTAATGCAACACTTGCGGGCAGAGAGACTGGGCACGTGACTCATGGAATCTGGAAAAAGAATCCCAGATTAAACAAGATAAAGGAAAAAATGACTTCTGCTTTGATTCAGGATAATTGGTTTCTCTAACACTGGGGCAAGGAACTCTAATGTTTCACTGAGGTATGTACTGAAGGCTTAGTCTTTAACAAGTCAAAAAGGGGAGCACGTGGCCCGATGAGGACAAAGGGCTTTTGATGTAGAAGGGATAAAAATGAGACTTGAAAAGGAAATTACCAAGAGTCGTATGGTAGTAAAAGGTGCTGGGTTGGAGTTTACACTTTTAGACGTACCTGGATGCATATTCAGTTTATCGTTGTGGAAAAATGAGGCCTGACTTGGTTTTCAGGTCTGGGGTTCGTGCCCGCCAGTACGCCGAGCCGATAGGCTTAAGTGTGGGAGGCTGGCCAGTTGGACATTCGTCCAGGATCACAGACTGCAGTCGACTGAGGAAGATCCTGATTGTCTTGGTATCACGGGGCTTCCAAATACCGCCTCGGGCATTGCCTGAAAAGTGATCACAACAGCCAGCAAATTGGGAAGGAAAAAAAAAGAGGTCTTATTGTAGAGGTCCCTAAGATCCATCTCGAAGCCTAGCTACTCTTGTGACTTGCCTCTCTTACCCTAAGCTTCCGTCAGACCGGAAAATGTCTCCCTAGCCTACTACGACATGCTCTCTCCCAACATCAGTTGCTTTAGGAGAAGGCATGCTGCTTCTTTTATAAATACAATTAATAAAAAAAAAACTGCTGGGAAGGCGAGGCGTTCTATAAACGTCACAATATTTCTACTATACTTGATTTAGTAATCCATACTGTGATCCTCTTTGCACAGTGTAATTGTACATGATATTGGATTTGCTTTTATGAAATCGTATTCATGTACAATTCCTTTTATTTTATTTGATTTTGTTTTAAATAGAGCTAACAACCTAAGCGGTAAATGTTTTATTTTTTTCCATTTTTTTTTGTCCAGATGAAGAACTTATCCAGAGACCTTTAACAAAAAATAAGAAGCTTAATTCAGATGTTACGCTGAAAGACCCGAACGAGCTCATTCTTCAGGAGCATTATTTAAGAGACAATGTAAATCTCCAAGGAACAGAAATTATCTGTCATGGAAGCAGCCTTTCTGAGCGATAGATAGGACGGGCTTCAAAAGTATAGTCTGCACAAACCAGTTAAATCTTATCAAAGATATATCAAGAATAAACTCATTTAGGTATGTTCCAAATTTCAGTTATCATGATCTGCAATGCAAATTAGTTTGTATTTAGTTAAACAATAATACTAATTCATGTCGCTATTATATGAAATGGAAGGTTTCGAAGAGGAAGAAAATATATAATCTGGAAAACAGGTAGGAGGCCACTGTCAAGATAATTACTTTCTTTCACGGTGGGTTAAGCAAGTTAGGAAAATGCATGTTAGATTTTCAAATAATTCATATTTAGTATGCCGCTTTTCAGTATTTTATCTTGAGTTATATTGGGGTTTCTTTTCTCTTCAAACTAAACTGTTTTACCACTTAGCTATGAGGAGGTGTAATGAACAGTAAAGGGAATGACCTCAACTAAGCTTACATTTCTTCTTCATCTGTTATTATTTTAATCTTGACATGTTCCAACCAGGACATCTTAAGGTGCGGCATTGCATCAATAAATGAAAAGAATTTCAAATTACATCTGTGAACTCCGGGATATCATATTACTATTTTTGTCGGGCTTTTTGATACAAAATAATTTCATATTTTCTCATTAGATACGTTTCAAGGAACAGACCAGGAAATGATAATCATAATAATCATTAAAAGAGGAATTATTGCATGAAAAGGTATATCATCCATGTTGAATTCTAAAGAGAGAGAGAGAGAGAGAGAGAGAGATATCACAGACCACTGTCGAAGACAATTTTTATGTGTCGGGAATTGAAATCGTTTCCTTTAATATAAGTTCGTCGCGCCCTTTCCTAAACTGGTTCGGATTTCTTGATGTTGTTGTTGTTATTTTTTTTTTTTTTTTTTGCTTCTTTTCTTACATTGAAAATTAAAAAATGTTCGTTGGAAATAATTGAATCTTTTGCAAAGTTATCGCCATTTTAATGGCAATTATTTCGTTGGAATATATTTCAGTTTATTGATGGCTTCTTAAGGAACAATAGCATATGGCCCATGTATGCCAAGACAACCAGAGGTTCCCCTGATCAGCAATTAGGTGTAAGATACCACCAATGGCTTTGCTGGAAGTTGTGTGAATTCCACCACTTGGATGAAGCTTACAGAATATCGTGAATAACGGCGTGTCAGAACATATGAGCTGGATTATGACTGATATTAAGATATTCCTAGAGGAAATGATATTCCATCTTGATACTTTGCATGAGTCTAAGACCGTCTCTTAGGATGTCCTGGATCAGAGACTCGTTATATCCTATACGTAATGTCCTTAGAGTAACTGGAAACATGAGCTAAGTAAAACAAACAAGGAAAAAATATGTAAACCTTTTTTACGCTGGTTTCAACAAATAATCAATTCGAATGATTCCCAATAATAATTATTTTGCCTTAATGCGGATGATAGAATTAATACTACGCGTCAGTCTCCGTTATTGAGCTCTTGTCCTTATTTGAGAGTTAATTACAGAGAATAAGTGTTTCAATACCATTGCTATCCGTAATAACAGTTATTTTGTTTTCAAAATTAAACCCATTTCAAAGAACCTGAAGCAGAGTGCATAGAAAGTTGTTAAGAATGGCTTCTTGTTGAACATTTCTAGTTTCCTTCCTAGGGACCTCCATTTCAGCGGTGTCGGATGGCACAAAATTCTACATTTTTTTTTTTTTTTTTTTTTTTTTGCCATATATGAAAAAATAAGCTTCAAAGAAAATCAGGAAGAAACAGATTCTGATGCAAATGAGATTTGTCAAAATAGTGATCTACTACATTCCCATTCCATTTTACATCTTTGGTCCTGTAATTGTTATTTTCGCCCTTTATCATTATTCGCATAACATATAAGGAGAAAGATTAATTCCTTAGATCGACCATTCCCCTTTTAGAGAGAAACTACCGCAGTTAGGGTATAATTGCCTGGGAGAAAACATCAATCGAAATGTGATAAACACTTCTGGAAAAGGAGCTTCATTAGTTAATTAATGCAATGGAGGCCCATTCATGGAAGGAATGCCAGATGAGGATATGGTTCTATTTAAGTGTATAATTGTGTATAACCAAACTCGTTTCCGGATTTTTAGTTTTAGCTTTGAGAATCATGAACTGTGATTTTTGTTCATTCCAACTTCTCATATTTTGGTGTGATAATCAGGACTAAATTATAATTTATTTCTTGCTTATCACTTAATAGCTAGGAGGCCCAGTGGTTCCTTACTTTTTTTTTCTTAGCTATAGAAATTTAAAATTACCTACTTACCAACCTGAACAGTCAGGCAAATTTTCTATCACCAGAACTGAGCTGTCCAGGTAATAGGTCATTAAGTTTAAGGTATAGGACAATGCTTTTATTCAAAAGAATAAATAAAAGCCAAACATTCTTAATTCTCCATCGAGTAATGTTTATTACTTAATTAGTTATAACATCCCGAAAAGAGAATTTTACTATATAATAAAAAATATATTTCTGAATCTAAAAAAAGTTAATGTTATTTGTTTTTAGTTTGTTTTTTTTTTATTTCGCACCTCATTTCCTATCTAGGCATAAAGATTAGCGAAGATCACTGAGTTCTCGGGTTCTGTTCAGGTTGGACTTCACCATATCATGGAGATGGTAGACTACGCTTGTAAAATAGACGTGCTTTATAGCCTTCTTTTATGCAGCAGTAGAGTGAAATTACCTCAATAGTAGGTCGATGAACCATTTCATCTTTCCTCAGTAGTTAAAAAACTTAATAAGTTTTAGACCAGGAGGAAAGTATAATCATGGATTGAGGCAAGACTGATTGGAACAATGAGCTACACAGTACAGGTAAGCATGTATAAACGACATATAAGATTAACAAAAGGGTCCATGTCACTTTAAACAAACGAAAAAACTCCCATGGGCGGGCTAGATTAAAGATTTTTATAAGCAGCCACCCACACGTAGTCACATGCAATTTAGTCAGAAAACAATAAGTTTTGTTTTAGGAAGAAAGAAGCATATACAAACGGACAGTACAGAATCAGCAAATCCCGCAGGCAAGATTAAGGATTTTGGGAGCGGTCAAACGCACCTCGTCAAAGGCAAGTTAATTCGAAAAAACAATCCACTTTGTATTACCAACAACATCAAATTTACAAAAGTGTTCAGACAATGAGTTGAAAAACGAACTAAGATATATAAATAGTGGACATGAAAAAAAAAAATCAAACAGTGGGATGGGAATTAATTAATTAATATTTATTTCACATATTCCAAGGTCTTTCATAAACATTTTACAAGTATATGGATCCAAATGGTGCAATCCCTGACGAAGATTTAGGTTTTTTTATTAGTGAATTGTATAATTACTTATTCCAGTAAATTTCTTGAAACAATCATTAGATCTAGCAATTACAGAGCTATCGTCCCAATTTATACAATGAGATTTCTCGCTTAGATGGATAAATAGTGCATTTGAAGTATGGGCTGTCCTGAATGCTGGATTGACTGACATAAAAGACGGGGAATCCTTACAAGGGATTTTTGTAAATAATGCTGTTAGTTTGTTACCGGGCTCTTTCTTAATTAGCATACCTTTAAGGGTACAGTTATAAGAGACCACAACATTAACATTAGAAGACTTAAATATTGATTTTATGGTTTCAAATTCACGAAAGTAAGGCAAACTAAGTACGTTTTTAGGGCTTTCTTTTCATATTAACAACACTATAAAACTTTTTGTGAGATTTTTGATAACATAAATCAATTATATGGGAGGGGGGTAAACATAGAACATTTCCAATCTTTTTTTATGTATTGTATTTCTTAGTCGAGATATTGTGGACTCGCAATCCACAAAACTCGTAAGAACATGGAAGAACAAATTTAAACTTTGAAATTAAGATGGTGGTTATTTATACATGGCACCTCCCCAACCCAAACCACCCTTTCTCGGCCCATTCCTATCAGGGCTGAACTCAAACTTGAAGGGCATGAGTGTGATTATTAATCTCAACAACCACAAAACTATGGATTAGACGCAAATATCTGTCATTTCCCAGTTATTTTTACATGTCATAACTTCTCACACCCTTCTCACATGGCCACTCCCTACCCCCCTTTCCAACAGGCCTGAACTTGGACTTGAAGGGCATCGGGAGTGTCACTATTCATCTCGGCAACCTAGAAAACTATAGGTTTGACACTAATATCTGCAATTATTTTTAATTTTACATATCACCCAATTCCCCCCGAAACCTTCTCAGCCCCCTTTTTCCTTTTGTGGCTGAGATTGGACTTATAGGGCATCAAATAAAGTGTCAATATTCTTCTCAGTGACTTCGGAAACTATCTGTTGTTTTAAGTTATTTATACATGTAACCCATTCCCATCCCCTACTCACCCACCTCCCTATCGGGAACTGAACTTGGACTATAAGTGCATCAGCAGTATCACTATTAATCCCTGCAACCACAAAAACTATGGATTAGAAGACTTATATATGTTGCTTTTGATTATTTTAACATTTCACCACCTTCCTACACTCCAACTTTGTGCCAGTGACTTCTTACCCCCACAGTATTCATTCCCAGGTGATAAGTTCATAATGTATACCAGTTTGTTGAAATTGCTTAATGTGTTTCAAGTGACTGTGACACATTGCATACTCAATATATATATATATATATATATATATATATATATATATATATATATATATATATATATACATATACATATATATACGTATACATATATTCTCATCCACATCAAAGGCAGGAATTCACAAGCAGAAAACACACTATCCATTTATTTCAAGCTTTCGTGATTCATAATCACATCATCAGGGATATCTACAACAATTAAATACAATATATCAATACACAAGACTTTAATTTAAAAAGCGGACGAAGGAAACTGATAAAAACAACATAAAAAAATTAAATTGTTAAGAACAGAAAACACACGCAAAGACGCACTTGGAAGCAAAATAATAAAAAACTAGAACACATACTTAAATACAGACACACTTAAAAAAAATGAAAGGAAGAAAATAAAGGTCAACCTACCATTACAGAGGATAAGGACGCACTAAGAATAAAACATACATTTTTTCCGAATTAGGCAGAGAGTTAAGACAAATACAAGGGAACAGCGGTTGTTTGACAGTTCAGAGAAGGAACTCGTTGTTTAATATTTAAGGTTTCAAGAATAAGCAGTTCTTGTGGGTTGTTTGCATAACCAATGATCTTAACATCTTCATAGCTGATTTCCGTTTTGCATTTAATGGTATGGCTACGTATATTAGAGGATTCTGGATTAGTCAATCGACATCCGGTTCCATAACTTATTCCTCTGTGGGAAACAAGCCTCACCATGGGAAGCCGCCTGGTGGAGCCAATATATTTTCCATAAATATTAAAGAACGAGATTTCCTCAGGATATAATCTGTATAATTGTTATATTTTACTTGATTATGTAACGTAACCCGCAGTGCCTAGATAAATTATTGACATGGGCGCCCCTATGTAGGGGCAAGGGGGTACACTGGCCTCTCCA
>NC_087220.1:15719052-15734275 GCF_015104395.2 Macrobrachium nipponense | reverse complement strand
AAGGACTGAAGGGATAAAGCTACCAGATGGGTAGCAAACATCAAACACATAGATGAGACGGGATACAAATACCTGGGAATAATGGAAGGAGCGGATATAAAACATAAAGAGATGAAGGACCACGATCAGGAAAGAAAATATGCAGAGACTCAAGGCGATACTCAAGTCAAAACTCAACGCTGGAAATATGATAAAAGCCATAAACACATGGCGGTGCCAGTAATTCAGATACAGCGCAGGAATAGTGGAATGGACGAAGGCAGAACTTTGCAGCATAGACCAGAAAACGAGGAAACATATGGACAATACACAAAGCACTACACCCATGAGCAAATACAGACAGACTATACATAACACGAAAGGAATGAGGGAGAGGACTACTAAGTATAGAGGACTGCGTCAACATTGAACAGAGCACTGGGGCTATATCTGAAAAAACCAGTGAAGACGAGTGGCTCAAGAATGCATGGGAAGAAGGACTGATAAAAAGTAGATGAAGACCCAGAAATATACAGAGACAAGAGAAAGACAAGCAGAACAGAGGAATGGCATAACAAACCAATGCACGGACAATACATGAGACAGGACTAAAGAAACTAGCCAGCGATGACGCGTGGCAATGGCTACTGAGGGGAGAGCTCAAGAAGGAAATAACTGAAGGAATGATAACAGCGGCACAAGATCAGGCCCTAAGAACCAGATATGTGCAAAGAACGATAGATTGGAAATAACATCTCTCCCATATGTAGGAAGTGCAATGCGAAAAATGAAACCATAAACCACATAGCAAGCGAATGTCCGGCACTTGCACAGAACCAGTACAAAAAGAAGCATGATTCATAGCAAAAGCCCTCCCACGGAGCCTGTGCAAGAAACACCAGCTACTTGCAGTAATAAGTGGTACGAACACCAAACCTGAAGGGGTGATAGAAAAACGACCAGGCAAAGATCTCTGGGACTATGGTATCCGAAAACAGATAGGGGTGATAAGTGCAAAATAGACCAGACGTGACGTTGATTGGACAAATTCAGAAGAAAGTATCACTGATTGATGTCGCAATACCATGGGACACCAGATTAAAAAAGAAAAGGAAAAAATGGAGACTAGTCCTGAAAAGTAGAAATAAGAAGGATATGGATAGCTCAAGTTCCTGAAATAGCAAATAAGAACCCGGATATGGGATATGCCAGTGGGAAATTGTACCCATAATCATAGGACTAGGCACGATCCCAAGATCCCTGAAAGGAATCTGGAAAAACTAGAGGCTGAAGCAGCTCCAGGACTCATGCAGAAGAGTGTGAGTCTAGAAACGGCGCACATAGTAAGAAAAGTGATGGACTCCTAAGGAGGCAGGATGCAACCCGGAACCCCACACTGTAAATACCACCCAGTATAATTAGAGGACTATGATAGAGCAAAAGAAAACAAAATAATAATAATAATAATAATATTTTTCCTGATATGTAATTCATATATTTTGGGAAGAAAGTTTTAATAAAACCTAGATGATTTTATCAAGCACTGTCGTTCTGATCGACAATAAATAGATCCATTAAATGAAAAATAATTAATGGTCGCTAAAAGAGTACAGGGCGTTAATAATGATATTAGAAGGTGATTACTTTTAAGAAAAACGTTTTATGTATTTTATCCTGATCATACATATTCTTCTGATGCAGGATTCCAAGATAAATAGTAGATGGAGTTTTCCACCCTAAAAAAAAAAACCACGCTTATGGCTGGGGGAGAGTGAAGGGTGACAATCAGATGAAGGCGATTGCGATTGCAAGACTCTGGTTGATGTGTAGGGTCCATTGGTGTGGTCGGGTATCTCTGCGTCGGCCTCCTGAAGTCACTCTGGTGGGCCACCAACATGAGAGAGAGGTGTAAGTAGAAAGCATAGTTCAGGTTACAACTAACTCATTCATCCAAAATTCATACGTCATAAACCTTGTGGGCTGCAATGTAGTCCCAATCCAATGACAGGTAGAGAAAATGGATTAAATATGGGCTAACCGTGTTTCTTCACAGAGGCAAACATACAATTATACAGAGTAAAACATATGAATATGAAATGCCTCTACATAATTAAATAAAGGGTAATCTGGATACAGATACTGGTTACTATATCAAGAGGGTGACTTTTTGCCTCGTGTTTGCCCTTATGTCTCGCACACTTCGCACTTTTCTCCTAGGTTCGCAGTGAAAACATTGGTTTGGCAGCCTATGATGCTGAACATGTGCACCTATAGAGTTTTTATTATGATCTAATTATGTATTTGGATTTTCCTTAAATTGATGAAAATGGTAATTGTGATCTATAGCTCTCTTACTGAAGTTTCAGTAAAATGAAAAGAAAAAGAATATATATATATATATATATATATATATATATATATATATATATATATATATATATTATATATATATATATATATATATATATATAGTATATGATTAACAAGCCTGAGGATTTCATTTCGTATCTGACTATATATACACTAGTATTATAAAAACATATATAAACATTTATATAATAAATTCTTTGGAGAAACTTTTTTTTCTTTGAAAATAAAATTCGATTATAATAAAAAAATATTTCAGCATTTACTGCTTAGATAGTTCTGGGAACGGTTGTCCTATGATTATTAGTTCATTATTATAACACGAAGTCTGGCACACTATTTACCATGCCATGGTCAGTGGCCTGGGTAACTTTACCCGAAGCTAATTGCAAATAATTTTTCCCTGTTATCAAAGATTTTCGTTCCAAAAATCACTGCAATTCCATTATTAATACATGGATATTGTAATTGTGTCAAAACGCAGTTGGCAAACAATGGTTCTTAAAATTAACAAACCGACACTGTCTTTTACGTAAGAAAAAAAAAAAAAAACAAAAAAAAAAAAAATAATTTTTAACAAATTAATTTTTGAAAGCAAGTGGTAATCAAGTCTGCGATTGCCACTTTTATGTTGTTGTTGAATTATTAGGAATTAGAGTACAGTTTTGATCTCTACCTATAATAAATTACCTATATAAAATTTTCAGGGTAGAGAGGAAAATGAAAATTTTCAATATTGAGAGAGAATATGTCTCTTATATTGCTTATGAAATTCGTCGTCCTAAGGTGCATTAAATACTCTTCTTTGCATGAATAATTCAAAAGGAAGAGCAAAGAGAAATGAATTTGGTTTGTTTTGGGGGCACATAAGTAAATCCTTGGTAAATAGATTATTCTCGAAGCTTTGATGCCATCTCAGTTATAAAAAATAAAAAATCTGAATGCAATAGTGGGATGCGAAATTCAATTTATTTTCTATTTCACTTTCTCACTTTTTTTTACCTTCCTAATTCTGAATAAAATGTATAATGCTTTATCTGAACGAAGTTAGATTTAGGATACCTACTTAGTCGTACGAGTCGGATGTCAAAAGTAAACAGAAAAACGAAATGATTAAGTATTGTTGAGATTATGCCGATTTATTCAGGAGAGATAAACTGTTTATAAAATAATGATATTTGAAATAAAAATGTTCGCATCAGCGTATCATATTCATGTAAACACTTGATAATCTCTCTTCCTCTCTCTCTCTCTCTCTCTCTCTCTCTCTCTCTCTCTCTCTCTCTCTCTCTCATACATATGCAACTAAACATTTTTTATCTTATTGTGAACGAAATCACCATTTTCCACAACTTATCTTCATTGCCATCTTTAGTATGGTAATTACTCGCGTTACCTTTCTGGAAAAAAAACAAACAAAAAACGCTATGATGACAATGGCTCTCTGACGAGTAAAAGACATTTACAGCTTGATACAATCATTTCACTCATTCAGGCTTCTCACTATAAAGGCTTAACTCGAGTATGGATGATTTTCAATTTGGTCATTTTCAACTTTTCTTTTCAAGAGACAATATAGTCACGCTTAAATAAATCTCAGGAAAGTAGGCCTACAGATTAATAATCTCTTTTAAATAACCCTGATGTTAAGGCATTTCAAGGGAATAACATTTTCAATGAATATTCAACTGCGTCTCCGTCTCCGTCTAACGGCCAAACACGAAAGCCACTGATCACACCGAGTTTCCTTTTCTTCCGATGATTTTGTTTTCATTTTAAGATACTACACGTTCAACAAGAACGGCTTAAATAGCTGCACTGCATCAGCAACGTAAAAATAAAGTCTATTTTTTTGTATTTCATAATACGTCTATTAATGCTGGATATGCTAAATTCTTTTCATTTCGTTTTTAGGGAGTTGGTATAAGAAAAGCATTGTCTCATTGGACTTAGTAACAGACAAGCCGAGCAGCAAATTCTGTAGAGCCACTGAGAGAGAGAGAGAGAGAGAGAGAGAGAGAGAGAGAGAGAGAGAGAGAGAGAGAGAGAGAGAGAGAGAGAGAAAAAAAAAATTTTCTTGGGTCTCGAATTGAATATCGTATCCTGGAATGGAAGTTCTTCGCGCTATTTTCCAAATAGCTGTGGTCTCAGTTTTATTTTGCTTCTCTTATTGCTTATAGCTTCAAAACTTAACCAAGAATACCACCACTTGTATTAAGATGAAATATTCAGACTAATTCTTCTATCCGCACCTTTCCTCAGAAACAAATATATGGCCCCTGTATGGCTACGACGAAAACAACGACGGAAAAACCTTTATGCTATGAAAACCAGAGAGTGCGCTGATCAGGAATTCGATGCAATAACTCATATTAGTAAACCTATACTACACAGGTTACTAGACAACAAGAGAATTCCAATTATATGATATGTCGGAGTATTGAAATGACCGAGATACAACATGGCATCGGTATTACGAATGATATCCAGATATTCTCAGATGAATTTTCACTGCGTCTTGATATTTTGCTTTGGTTAAAAACAGTTTCCTTGGAAATGCAGACTCAAGGACTTCTAATTTCCTATAGGTGGCACACCTGTAACAGCTGTAAACATGAAATGATAAACTACAATTGATTTTTTTTTTTTTTCAAATGAATGCTAGGTCAAATAATTCTTAATGGTAACCATTTGCCTTTATCTAGGACAATACAATTAAATCAATGTTCATTATTCTAATGGACCTTCAGTCTCACTGGGAAAATTTCTAGAGGCAGTTTTTCAACACCGTTATTATCCGTAATAACAGCCGCTTTCACCTCTTACTGCTTCTTTTTCAGAAAACCGAAAAAAGAGTAAATGTTGAAAATTTTCATGGAAAGGCTTCGCTTTGTAAAATCATTACAACTACGTTCTGGCTCTCCTCTAGTTTGATGAGGAGGAGGGCGTTAAATTCATCTCTTTTTAATTTTACTTCTATTTTATTTTATTACTGATTTATTTTTATTTCATTTTTTTTTCGTGCATGCCTTAATCCGAAGCTTTCGATTGCAGAAGGTTCTCAAACAATTCCAGGTGAAAAAGGTTTTGTCGCAAATGTGATTTATCGACTATTTAATTTACACTCGCATTCTTCCTTGGTCAGGTAATTAACGCCCTCTATCTCTTGCTTGTTATTTTCCGAATGTCGTGATAAGTATTAGTGTCGACGCGGAAGTTTGGCATCTTCTCTGCGCGACTGTTAACAATATGTCCGCTGCGCGATGAAAAACAGCTGTTTTTTTGTGGTAAAGAAAAGAAAAAGTTTGGTAATTGAATTTCGGGCCACTCGATATAAGACATAAGCGTATAACTCTTGTCCATAAACAAAAAAAAAAAAAAAAAAAAAAAAAAAAAAAAAAAAAAAAAAAAAAAAAACAAAAAAAAAAAAAAAAAAAAATTATTTACGAGTGAACAAGTTCCCTTTTGTGGGCACTAAGGGTTGATTTTTTTTGGACGCTTTTCCCTACTTCCTCTCTCCCTTCATGACGAGCAAGAAAAAGGAACCATCGGCTCGGTTTCCCGCCGCCTGGTCAAAGTGCATGGGAGGGAAGCTCGCTTTGGTGTTTTAAACCTAGAAGCAGACGGATGTGCCATGGCCTTGAGGAAATTAAAGCGATTTAGGAGGTAAGCATTGCAGTGTACTGAGATTCTATAAACTAAGAGCTAAGAGAGGGTTGTTGCTGATGAATAACAGTTGATAGCTAAATAGAGAAGTGAATATGATGGAAATATAGGCTCGTTTAAACGTGTCCTAAATAGAGAAGTGAATATGATGGAAATATAGGCTCGATGCCGTTCCCCTCAGGAATGTAGGCAGTGGACCACGAGGGGATTAAGACGGGACGGTCCTTACGGTGGGAGGGAAAGCAAACGATTTGGTAAGTAAGAGTATTATTTTGTTAAGAGATCGCTCATGACCATTTTGGTTCCTCGAAGTGCATGGTAATGCCTAGGTATATTCTTAAAGATTCTATGTGCAATTATTGTTATTTAATCATTGTGATCACTGAGAAATTGATTCTAATGTGAGTTAAGGGATTTACCTGTCCTAGTGTTAAGGAGTTATCATTTAACTAAAATGGCAAAATTGTCACCACGGTGAATATTTATGTTTGTTTCATTTTTTTCAGTAACCGATTGTAATAAATGAAACTATAAGACAGTCGCGTATCACTCAAACCCACGTTGGCCGCCCACAGTCACAAATCGGCTACCACCCCTCTGGCGAAGCTTTGCGGAGAAGACGAGGAAATGAGGCTGGTTTCAAAGGACGTCCGCTACCACGCTGCTGCGCCCAAAGAAGACCAGGTGATGCGAGGAAAGCTAGGCTAAGTCTACACAAATAAGAAGCCATTTTTGGATCCATTTCTTTAAGGCATTGTTAGGCGTATTTACTGGTAGTGCCGTCACCAATGCAATTATTTGTCAGGGGGCCATGGTGGTTCCGCAACGAATGCTAAGAGTTCGTGTTTAATGTTGTGTACCGCTGAAAGTTTGGGCGCGATTGTTAAAGGTGTCACATGAGTCAAGTTTTATCAGGCATATGGTGTTCTGCAACGAAGGGATTAAAATGTTCATGAGCGAATCTTAACGCATTTGGAGTACGTCATTAATATTTAACAGTTATGGAGGAGGGGGAGACCTTAAGTTTAAGATTCGATGGCTTGGCTGCTCAAATTTATTCTACTGGCGTCGTAAGAGGGACTGGTTAAGTAGAGCAACTAATGTTGTTTTGGATATATTCAAGTTGGGTAAATAATTTGTTTGGAGAACTATTCAGGGTTGGGCAATTAATTTTGGTTTGGAGAACTTATTTCAGCAGATAATCTTGCACATTGGTAACCATGCGTAAAAACATTTGGGTCATAAGTGATGTGAATTGTTGATTGCTGGGCAGTGGTTTGTGGCGTAGGTTGTATTTAACTAGGGTTCTTACAATCTTACCTTTTGTAAAAAAAAATATATATATAATATATATATATATATATATATATATATATAGCTATAGTTGTGATGGTGCCCGGATTTGTGCCATTTCTTCAGGGAGGGGCGTAATTTTGTGGGGGCATGCAAACTACATCTGGGCGAGTTTCCAGGGCAAGGGCTGATTGGCAAATTTGAGGGGCTCAAGATCGTGTTTGTGGGTTGGTAACGAAATTTGGTAGGATTGTGGTGTCCCAGCTAGGGACCCTGATGAACCACGGTACAGGGTTAATAGCAATTAGAGGGGCAAGCCGTGCTCGAGTCGGGAGAGCAGTGCAACATGTTTAAGCCTCATGGTGATTAATTCAGGTTCGATAGGATGATTTCCCACAGTCTGTTTGCCGCTTGCAGTAAGGCTTAAGTAAATAAGGCTGGGACACAAGACATTGTTGCATTCAGGGTTGCTCCCTAGACTTGAAGGATCTTTGTGACATCGCAACTGAGTAAGGTACTGGTAGTTGTCTTCACGGAGTGGTGCGGTTTGGCAACTCCTTGGTTAGGTCAGCTACAGTCTAGGGAATTTTGTTAGTTCATAGGAGTGGCCAGAGCTGAATCCAGGAAAATGGAGACCTTTAAAGTTGTGCAATTGAGGGAGGGTTTGAGAACTAGAAGCCTCCCAATGGGGGGAAACAAATCTGCATTGTATCAGCGCTGAGCGAGTCACTAGAGAAGGAGGGCAGGAGTGTTCAGGAATTTTTGAAGGAACTCGAGGTCAGGCAGAACAGTGAGATCAATCAGGACCAAGAGGCAGGAGAGGACATTGGGCCAATCCCAGAGGAGGAGGAACATTTAAATGTGGGGGATAGCGCATCAGTTATGGGTAGGCAATCTGTTGCTTCAGGGGGCTCTAAACAGTCAAGCGTGAGTTCTACTGGGAGTAGGCGTGTGCTGGCAGCTGCTTCTAGAGCCAGGTTGGAAGCAAAATTACAGAAGTTGGAAGAGCTGCCAAGCCATAAAGCGAGAGGAAGAAGCCTTAAGACAGAGGAGGGAGAAGCTTAGGTTGGAGGCAGAGATAGCTGAGGTGGTGGCAGAGGAGAAGGTTTTACAACAATTTGACGAAAATAATAGAGAAATAGCTCCCGTCACTAGGATAAGGGAACACATAGACCCTGACATGGACAGGAGTGAACAACCCATGGCTTAGGTGCAGTAGCGCCTGAAGTTAGCTCAGGTGGGAATAACCAAGGGGACTTAAGTAATAAGGAAATCTTGGCAGACATTTATCTCTTGCAGCCTCAAAGCTTGATGCCCAAGCAGGATATGGCTAAGTTTGATGGAGATTATACAAAGTACTTTAGGTTCATACGCTCATTCGACGACATATTTAGCGGCCAGCTGACAAAATGATAGGAAAGGCTGAGGTATCTGGATTTATACACAACAGGTAGGCCAAATGAGATAGTGGCAGCTTGCCTCCACTTAGATGCTTCAGGGCTATAGGCAGGCAAGAAAATTGCTGGAGCGATACGGCAACCTTGAGCAAAATAGCCACCGCATACGTGGATAAGGTAATCGAATGGAAGGACATGGGGGAGAATAATGCAGAGGACTTTGATGAGTATGCGGTGATGCTAAAAACCTGCAGAAATGCAATTTCCGTGCGTCCCTTATGGTGTCGCCGAATTGCAAGACAAAAACAATGAGGTTGATCCTGAGCAAATTCCCATCTAGTGTGCGGGACCGATGGTGTAGAAGTTGCCGACAAGATAATTCGTGAGAGAAGCAGACCATACAGTTTGATGATTTAGTTAGTTTCATTGAAGGGGAGGCTGTCTTAAAAAATCCACCCTTGTTTTGGACGCCCACCAGTGTTTTCGAGAGTGGTAAAAAATAAAAAAGGGGGCCACCCCCCCTGGGTTAGGAGAGGGTTCAGCACCAAGCAAATCGCAGGGTGTTTTAACGAGTGCAGGAAAGTTTCATGTAACAAAATTGGGAGGCTCCACTTTCATGGGTTGGCACTGTAAAGGAACCACATATAATAGATGAATGCGACCAAATAGCTAAAATGGGACCAGAGGACAAACTAAACACCATTAAGGAATTGAGCCTTATTTTTAGTTGTTTGAGAAATGGTCATATGTCCCAGTATTGCAGGTACAGGAAAAGGTGCAATGTGTGTAACAAAAAAACCATCCAACTCTGTTGCACCGACACCAGGAAGCAGAAGTGGTGGAACCAGAGAGCGCAAAATAGGGCCTTAGTGGTTCAGGGGGAAGGTACGCATGACAAAATTGCTATGTTCAGAGCAGTAAGGGGGTAGTGCTGCACAGGGATGTCAGTTGTGCCCATAGGGTTAGGTCAAAGGGAAGGAAGGGAGGTTGTGACGAGGGCCTTTTTTTGGACAATGGGAGTTCTACATGCTTTTGTTCAGAGGCATTAATGAAGACATTAGGTTTGCACTGAGAGCAAGACGTAACGTTGAATGTTGAAACCATCAATGGAACAGGGGAAATTGCATGTAGCCTAGTCTCAGGATTGTCAGTATTAGACTATGAGGGTAAGAAGTGCATTACACTCCCCCCAGTGTTGGACACCTCCCGCATACCCTATCGATGAGTGTGATGTGATCAGGGCCGGAGATCTGGAACACTGGCCACATCTGCGAAATAGATATCCCAGATGTGGATGCCGAAGTGGGTTTGTTAATTGGGAACAATGTTCCTCACTTACTTGAGCCGATGGGAAGTCATTAACTCACCCACCTCCATGAGCCACATGCCATACGAACATTATTGGGCTGGGGCAGTCCTGTGGGGCAAAGAGGACAAGAGGTGTCAAGAGCACTCAATAGATCCAAGTAACTAGCAGGCGTTTGGAGTTGGACAGGCATGCTGGTGGAAGTTATATAGAGACTTCTAGGACATGGCATCTCCCAAAAGGGAAATGTCCTGCAGAAGATAAGAAATGGCTAGATCTAATTCAAAAGGGGGTTAGAACTGTAGAGGGGGGTTATGAGGTGCCACTGCCTCTGCGCGACAATCTTGGACCCTTGCCAGAACAAGAGACATTGCATTGCTCCCGTATGCCACCTCTTCCGTAAGAAGCTAATGAAGGATGGTACCTACGCTAAGCAATAACAGTGCCTTCCATGACCGAGATGCTACAGAAAGGATATGCTGAGCGAGTGACCTCGGCCAGCCAGGAAATGTATGGTATATCCCTCATTTTTGGTGTGCAACATCCAGACAAGCCAGACAAGGTCCGTGTTGTATTTGACCTGTGCGAGCAGGGTGGAGGGGCACGTTGTTGAATGAACCCTAATATTGCAGGGACCCGATATGATGAAAACTCTTTGCTGGGTGTGTTGGTTTAAGTTTAGGGGAGGTCTGTTTGCCTATTCAGGGGATATAAATACAATGTTTTACCAGGTACGGGTACCAGAACATCAGCGGGGACTACCTCAGGTTCTTTTGGTGGGAAATAGTTTTAATGAGGAGCAAACTGAGTTTAGAATGGCTGTACATCTGTTTGGGGGCCTGTTCGTCACCCAGCATTGCGAAATTTTGTGCTGAAAACAGACTGCAAGCGACTTGTGGAATGGGTTCTCCAAGGGAGTACGGGACACCGTTGCTAACAATTTCGTATGTAGAAACGACTGTGTTTGAGCCGAGGATCGTCCAAGATGCATTGTTAAGTAATTTGTTAGAGTTAAGGAGTCTTTGCGAAAAAGGGGATTTTACATTGACGAAGTTCAGTAGCTCATGCGTGAGGTTTGTCATCCATCCCAAGGGATTGGGTACGGTAAGGGCATTTCAGGGTTCTAGATGGATCAGGGCCAAATAAGACAAAGGCATTGGGAGTACAGTGGGACTTGGCCACTGATGAATTGGGTGTCCAGGCAGAATGGTTTCAGTTCCAAGGACTAAACGCAGCTTGTTGTCAGCCATAGCCTCGATTTACGACCCCCTTGGCATATTGGCACCAGTTTTAGTTTTTAATTGAGGGACGGATAATTGTGGCAGGACTTGTGTAGATTGAGATAGCTGGGACAGGGGATTGGACTCCAACACCACTGACCGCATCAGGTGTGGGTGAAACAAGTTGAATCAGACAGAGGGGATAAGTGTGCCAAGATGCCTAAAGGTTATTGGGTGGGAGTCAGCTACCCTAATACAGCTGCATCTGTTCTCGGATGCGAGCATCATGGCTTTAGGAGTAGTGGGCATATTTGCGGGTCCAGATCGTGGGGAAAATGTATCCTGTAGATTCATAATGGAAAGGCAAGGGTAGCACCCTTGAAGAACGTTTCAAGTACCCCGCCTAGAGCTTAGTGCAGCTGTACTAGCCGTAAGACTTGCAAACCACAATTCTGGCCATGATAGATTTCAAGGGTGGACGGAAGGTCTATTATTGGGACAGATCAACAACGGTCCTTGCGTTATATTTCGGAATGATCAAGCTCGGTACCAAACATTTATAGCGACCGAGTCTCTATGATAAGAGAAGGAAGTGATCAGAATAAGTGGAGGTATGTTAACTCTGAATGGAACCCGGCGGACGAGCTGCATCCCGCTCCAAGCAGTCTGAAGGTGGAGAACAGGGGCCGGGTTTTTTGCTGAAGGAGGAGGGTTTTTTCGGCCAGCAGAGCCCAAGCCCACATGTCCAACAGTGTGGAAGGACTAGAAGTTAGGCGTGAGATAGGTCCCTAAGGCACAAGTCTGCCAAACAATTAGCTTCAGGGTGGGTTGGATTGTAGGCAGACAGGGTGGCATAAAATCATCCACCACTACTCAAAGTGGATCCGGGCTACTCAGAGCCGTATGTTGGGTCATATTGTTTACCAGGTATTTAATGTTACAAACATAGGCAGCAGCTTAGCAAACTAAACATGCATTTGTCTACACAAGTTATGAGCTTGGCAGAGACTGTTGGGTTGTGCAGGTAGCGCAGCGAAATGACTTTATGAGGTAGAAATAGCAAGTCTTGAGAAGGGCAGCACCATCAGGGTTTCCAGCTCTTAAGAAAAGAAAAAATTGAAACCAATCCTGAGAAATGGGCTATTGTGCGTTGAGGGAGGTTATCACTGGCGAATATTGGCTCCCCCGGAGAAAGGAAATCCAATTATTCGGCCATATAAGGGCCACTTGACTGACATAGTTATCCAGTATATCACGAGCGTTCCAACCCATATGGGGCATAATGTATGTTCTGGGTCTAATGAGGGAGAATTTTGGGGTGGTTAAGGGCAATGCAGCGGTGAGGCGCGTGCTAAGGGAAATGCATCAAGTGTTGCAGGGTACATGGAAGGGTAATTGAACAGCAAATATGCCGATCTAACCAACTGATCGCGTGAGTCAGGGAAACCACCCCCTTCTATCGCACCGGGGTGGACCTTTTTGGACCATTCTTCGTGAAAAGGGGCAGAGCGCAGATAAGCACTGTGGGAGCTATATTCACCTGCTTGAACATGAGGGGGCCATACACTTGGAAAGTAGCGTCAAATCTCACATCAGACTCATTATTAGTGCCTTCAAAAGAAGTTTTTGGCTCATCGTGGACATGTTAGGACGATTAGATGCGACTGCGGCACTAATTTTGTGGGATCACGGAAGGTTCTAGACTCCAGTTATGAGTTCTTGGGGAGAAAACAAAGGTGCGAAATGAGTTTCCCTCCCAGTGTGGGGGTGGAATTTGTTTTCAATCCCCCGGGCGCCTCACATTTTTGGAGGAGCATGGGAACGATTGATAGGTAATGTGAGGAGGGTCCTGGATTGTAGTCTTGGGGACACAGCAATTGGCATTATGAGGGATTGTGTAACACTCTTTTGTGAGGTGGAAGCAACAGTAATAGTAGGGCCCCTTACCATTGTCACCTCAGACAGTAGAGACCCAGCTCACTCACACCAAAACAAGCTTTTAAACATGGGAGAGTCCGCCCTAGGGTGCCATGTTGCAGGTAGCTACTCTAAGCAGAGATGGAAGCAAGTGCAAGCACATGCTGAGCAGTTCTGGGCACGTTGGAACGCGAATACTGTCGGGGTTACAACAGCGACAGAAGTGGTTTTTTCAAGGAACGACGAAAACGTCAGGGTGGGAGACATAGTCCTTATGGTCAACGAAAGTGTAGCACGCTGCCATTGGCCACTGGCTCGAGTAGTACAGACTAAAGCAGGGAAGATGGACTGGTTAGGACGGTGACTGTCAGAAGGGAGGGCAAGGATATGATAGACCCCATGTCGAAAACTTGTTTTTAATTCTGGAGGAAGAGCAGGACCTAGTGGACAAATGCTAGGCAATAGGTGTTGAACCCTCTTGCGGTCAAGGAGGTTAAAAGGTTTGGCAAAGGGGGGGGTGTCGACGCGGGAAAAGTTTGGGCATCTTCTCTGCGCGACTGTTACAATATGTCCGCTGCGCGATGAAAAACAGCTGTTTTTTTTGTGTAAAGAAAAGTTTGGTAATTGAATTTCGGGCCACTCGGTATAAGACATAAGCGTATACTCTTGTCCCATAAAAAAAAAAAAAAAAAAAATTATTTTACGAGTGAACAAGTTTCCCTTTTGTGGGGCATAAGGGTGATTTTTTGGACGCTTTCCCTACTTCCTCTCTCCCTTCATGACAAGCAAGAAAAAGGAACCATCGGCTCGGTTCCCGCCGCCTGGTCAAGTGCATGGGAGGGAGCTCGCTTTGTTTGTTTTTTAAACTAGAAGCAGACGGATGTGCATGAAGCCCTTTGAGGAAATTAAGCGATTTAGGAGGTAAGCATTGCTTACCTTCCTATAACTAAGAGCTAAGAGAGGGTTGTTGCTGATGAATAACAGTTGATAGCTAAATAGAGAAGTGAAATATAAGGAAATATAGGCTCGTTTAACAAGTGTCCTAAATAGAGAAGTGAATATGATGGAAATATAGGCTCGATGCCGTTCCCTTCAGGAATGTAGGCAGTGGACCACGAGGGGATTAAGACGGACGGTCCTTACGGTGGGAAAGCAAACGATTTGGTAAGTAAGAGTATTATTTTTGTTAAGAGATCGCTCATGACATTTTTGGTTCCTCAAAGTGCATGGTAATGCCTAGGTATATTTCTTTAAAGATTCTATGTGCAATTATTGTTATTTTAATCATTGTGATCACTGAGAAATTGATTCTAATGTGAGTTAAGGGATTTACCTGTCCTAGTGTTAAGGAGTTATCATTTAACTAAAAATGGCAAATTGTCACCACTGTGAATATTTATGTTTTGTTCATTTTTTTCAGTGACCGATTGTAAAATAAAGGAAACTATAAAGACAGTCGCGTATCTCTCAAAACCACGGGTTGGGCCGCCCCGCAATTAGGATAATTCAATACTTGCGACCATCAGCGATTAGTGTTATCCCTCTTGAGAAAACAGTCCTGCATTCAGGACGTAATAGCCAAAGGAGAAAACGTAATCGAATAAACATGCGTGGAAAATGAAGTATACTAATTAAATAAAATTCAATGGAGTCCGATGTGATTTCCAGGCATGCCAGAGCACAGGATGATCTTTCCTGCTGTGGATTTTCCAAACAGTCTTTAATGAAGATGTGTTCTGATCACTATGCACCATCATATCCAACCTGGCAAATGTGCAGGTGGCTTCTGAGTGCTCTTGATGCGGAAGATATTTTTTTTAGCAGCCTGTAAGCTATAGTCTAATGGAATCATGACTCTTCTTAATATGCAGGAATCAGAATTCTTCATGGATATCTGTTGCTAACATTCTCCTCGTCCTCTTCTTATCTAATTGCAATTAAAAATAAGAAAAAAATTCATCTAATATGTGGAAACAAAACTATGATGTAATTAAAACCAACAGCAACTCTCTCTTGGCCCGTGACCACGTCATTAAATTTAGTTGTTGAAATCCATTCTTAACTCTCCTAGAAAATGA
>NC_087220.1:15696552-15714052 GCF_015104395.2 Macrobrachium nipponense | reverse complement strand
AGTGCTTAAAGATTTCGAGCTTTTGCTTAGAGACCCAGCTACGAATGTGTTTTTCAAACATTCCAGATGGGTCCCATTCACTGGTGTATATATGTACTCTTTTGAGTTTTCTGGTTAGTCTGATCTTGATTCAAAGTTAAGGATACCCAGGAAGCCTTTTCATTATTTTTATAAGTTTTTTTGTCCCCTATTGGCACTAAAATCAAAACTCATTCTGCCTGAAATGATTGAGTGGCAATCAAAGCTCAAAAGAGCTACATATTTTGCTACATATTTTCACCAGTAAGTTTGGACGCAGCTGAATGTCTGAAACACATAAAACGCACGTAGCTGGGTCCTCTGAAGCTAAAACCCTCGGATTCCTTTAGGCACAGGGAGCAAACGGTGATAACATTTATTTTAAGATATTGAATAGATCATAAAACGATAGACTATTCCCTGGCCCTCATTTAAAAGATATTTTCTCCTCTTTAAATTCCTATCTGCTTTAATTTTTGTTCAGAGAGTGTGTGTGGTTTGTGCTAATGTTATATTCTAATCGGGTCTCTCAAAGGTATATATTTGTCATTATCATTACAAAATTACAAATCCTCAAGATTAACTAGGCACAATACCCATTTCCCTAAAATACTTTGATGAACCTGATTAGAATATGACATAAAAACAAAAACCATACATACTTTCTGATCTAAGAAAATAAAAAAAACAGCATAGGATTTAAAGCCAAGAATTACCTTCTGTGAAGGTATCACAAGTGTTTCTTTTAAAGTTTCAGTACACAAATCGAATTTGGGTGTATTTTTCCTATAATTCAATTTGGTGTTCATTCCAGTTACATGCGTAATATAGGATTAAATAGGGGATTTTTTTTAAAGAATCGATTTACTTCCATTTAATTCGGTAAACGCAGCAAACTTTCATTGTACAGTGGGGCAGTTGAATATTCTGTTTACATAAATCTGAAATGACTATTGCAGCTCGAGTGATTATGATTGATGATGTTATTTTTGCTGAGTGACTGGGGGGGGACACGTAATTAAAACTCAGACGTTTCTTTGATATTTCGAAATATTGGTCACGGTGGTCTATTAACAAACTTGTCAGTAGCAGTTGAGATTTTGAAGAGTACGAATGAGAAAGTTGAACGTCCTTCCGTCTTTTTCAAAAATAAAAATTTTTGTGTTTGATAATGAAAGCAAAAAAAGGCAGGCCATACAATGACCGCCCCCTTATTGACGTCATAGGTCACTTGAAATAGTAATTCTTTTCAAAGCATGTAAAGACAAAGTTCAGGGGACACTACAACTTGCACTCTATAGACACAGCCTTAAAAAAAGTCTATTTTTTACTTAATAAATAAAATAAAAACCTAACTTAACTAATAAGAGAATCGACCTAGTCCTAAGTAAAATTGAATACCAGATAAAGGTAAAATAGCAGGTTCAAACAATAATAAAATATTTTCCAAAATGAACAATAGCTGATGCAGTATATAGCTATAATAAAAGGAAAACGTTTCCTGATGTATTCTTAATGAAGTGCCTCTCTCTTACCCTCGTTTATGGATGGTCATTATATAAGGCCATGGCACACATCGCCTCAATTGGACGTGGAAATACTTTCAAAGACAAACAAATAAAGAAAAAATTAATATAGTTGGGCGGCATAGCTTAAACATTTTGGTTAAATGAAACATCCACACAGTTAGAATACTACAATACAAAGATTTTCAATTTCAAGGACCACCCAAAAATGCGCCATTGTGCAGCCATGGAGGATCTGTTTTGTTGCTTTCTTCATAACTAAAGCAGATATCACGATGATTTAAGTACCTATACCTACATTTTTGGGGCAAGGAATCATATAGTGTAACAGATATTCATTAATATATGGTGTATATCTTTATAAAAATTATGTTAACCACTGAAAAACAATATTTCACAAATAGAGTAATGGAGATATCAATGCAACTGAAGGACATTTTCCATTTTTTATCTCTTCAGTCCTTGTTACTTTGCCCTTTTGTATGTTGACTAAGGCACATTTGCTGATGTCCCCAGTTATAATCCTTACTGTCTGGATTTGGGTTTCAAATTCCTTTATGCTTTTACCATGTAGCTTGATGTCGTACATGAACATCAGTAATTTTGTCATGGGAATCATGGTTACTATGTAGAGTAGTGGGGACAGTGAGTTCCCTTGAAAGATCCCTCTCCTGATGTTAACGTCTGCTAGTTTCATTCCATAGTAAGTACTGTATTCCAGTTGCACATTTTAATAATTAGGAAGCTAATTGTGTTTTTATCTGCCCCATATATTTTCAGACATTCTATTAGCCACTTGCGTGGCATCATGTCGAAGCGTTTCTTGTCAATCCATACCATACTTACGTTGGTTTTCCTTATGTCTGTGAGGGATGGTGTTTGTATCCTCTAGGTAGTTTGTATAGCCTTTCACTGATAGTACCTGTTATTAACTTCTACATTACTGGTAGGCAGGTGACAGGCCAGTAGTTACTTACTATATTTCCTTTGTTCTTGCCTCTCTGCGCTAAGAATGTTCTCACTGTGGTAATTCATTTGGCCAAATGGCGGTTTTGTAATACAATGCTGGGGTTGTTCTGCTATTCGTGGGTGCAGGGCCTTGAGTTTCTGAGCCACTATCCATCGACTTCATCAGGACCTGGGGCTTTCTAGTTAGAGATTTTCTTTAGTTGTGCCTGATTTGTCCTGTCGTTATCTTGGTGAATCTTTGTTTTTTTCTCCCCATTCCTCCTGCCTCCTTGACTTCCTGTTGTGTGATACAAGATTGCTACATGCTTTCCTACAGTCTCTTACTTGGTTAAGCTTCAAGAATTTCCTGATGTTTGTCTTCATCATAGTTTGACTGTATAGTCTTTTCCGGTTGGTTCAGAATAGTTTGTTCTGTAGGTATCCTGTTCAAACCTCTGGTTTGTATCTTCCATTGTGTTGTTTTAGACCCTTCCCTAGCACTCGGTATCTGTCGTTCAGTTTTTATTTGCTTTCCAACACTGATATATGGGGCTCATTATTGTAGGTATATTTTGGATTTAAACAGTGATATTATATATATATATATATATATATATATATATATATATATATATATATATATATATATATATATATATATATATATATATATATATATATATATATATATATATATATATATATATATATATAATATATATATATATATATACACATATATATATATATATACATATATATATATATATATATATATATATATATATGTATGTATATATATATATATATATTTTAACAACGTGTATAAAATATATAAAAAAACTTCTCTGCAAAAGCTTTTAGTCTTTGGAACTAGAATTCGATTTTAATAGAAAAATATTTCACCATTTATTGCCTGTATATATATTCTGGGAACGGTGTCCCATGATTATTACATTTATTTTTATACGTCATGTCATGAGGCTCGCTAACTGCGGCTGTCATTTCGTAGCTCAGTGCGTCTAGTCAGTGGCCTGGGTAACTTTACCCGAAGCTAATTGCATAATACATATCCCTGTTATTAAAGATTTTCGTCTCAAATCACTGCAATTCCATTTATTAATACATCGAAATTGTCATTGTGTCAAAACGCATTTGACAAACAATGGTTCTAAAAAAATGAATTTAATTTTTACCAAATTCATTTTGAAAGAAAGTATAATGAAGTTTGCGGTTGTCGCTTTTATGTTGTTGAGTTATTTGTAATAAACATTAGGAATTATATACAGTTCTGATCTCTGGCTAATAATAAATTTATCTACATAAAATTTTCGGGTAAAAAGGAAGGAAGAAGAAAATTTTCAAATATTGAGAGAGATATCTAAACAAAGAATTGAACTAATATCTAAAAAGCTGATAATTCATAAAAAGACTGATAGACCAGCCTTTATTAAAGTTCTTAAAAGTAATCCTTATACTAAAAGCGTCTTCATAAATTTCACCTTATCTTAATATCTGAAAACAAATTATAATCTGTAGTTTTGTGAATTACAGAAATACATTTAGTTTTTTGTATTCTTTTTTAAACAACAACTTCATGGAAATGAACGACAGAAAATTTATATGAACTCCCTCTCTCTCTCTCTCTCTCCTCTCTCTCTCTCTCTCTCTCTCTCTCTCTCTCTCTCTCTCTCTCTCACTTCCATTTAAATACTAAATAAATTTAATCCTCTAAAATCAGTTGTTGACTACGCGCTCATGTCACAGAATGTGCGAGTATATCGTTACTTTCTGTGTGTTTTGTGAGTAGAGTAGGAGTTAGAATGGCGGAATGTGTTTGTTATTTCTTTACTCTTTGGATAGTTCAAGCCGTATGCAATAACGATCTGCATATAACATCAGATTTATGTTTTCTGCCTTTTTTCGTATTTTTTTCCTTCACAGCTTATGATAGTAATGTATGGTACACAGTGACACTGTTATTCAAGTACGTATACTTTTGTAATATATATATATATATATATATATATATATATATATATATATATATATATATATATATATATATATATATATATATATATATATATATATATACATATATATATATATATATATATATATATATATATATATATCATAAATATATATATATATATATATATATAGTGAGTGTGTGTGTGTGTGTGTGTGTGTGTGTGTGTGTGTGTGTTGAACATTTTCACTTCAATCGCTAATCTTTTTAGAATTTGTCGGAAAGAAAATTTACTTGAACACGAATTGATCAGTTGAAGGAAAGGCTAGAATCTGTTCAAAGAAAAATGCATATAACAGTTCATTGCAGGAATTAATCCCTAGAATAGAAATATATTTAACACCTACGTATAATTAGTTATGTAAGAGCAAACTTAGTGAGACTGGTATTTTAGGCGTTTTAATAAGCTGTTGGTTATAACATGCCGATATATCAGTTTTCTACTAAATTTCAGTGCTTTCGGGAAATATAGAATCATCCCAAGTAGACAAATGGTGGAAATGTATGCAGGAATCTGTAAAGTATTTTTCTTCCTCATCAGAATTACTTTCTTGACGCTTGAGGTAGCTGTCAATAATCAACGGCAACTGGGAATGAGGCGAAATATAACCGCAGAAATAATTATCAGTAATTCAGGAGTCATTAGAGCAGGAGGAATTCTTAATGAATTCATTAACAATACGATGGAAATGTGAAAATGTAGGGCAACAGCTTATTGAAAGCAATCGGAGAGTTGTGCAGTTGCAAGAATAACACCCTTTCGGAAACAAATGGAAACAAATATAGGGCCTGTTTTGTGAATAGATAAATAAATAGATAAATAAATAAATAAATAAATAATAAATAAATAATAAATAAATAAATAAATAAATAAATCTTACTGTATATGATCAATCATAGTGTGTTAGTTTATGGTGAAGGTAGTTGTCAATATGATAATTTAATGTTATGATAAATAATACAGTGCAAGCTATTTTTTGTAATGATAAATTTTGCTTTCTTTTGAGATACTTCAATATAAAAAATGCAAGCATACAGAACGCAAAATGAACTTAAATTTAATGATAATGAAATGCTCGTCGTAGACGAATAAAATTAAATGGGAAATACAGAGTAAAAAGGTAATGCAATCCCAATCAATGCAGATAAAAAGGAAAGAAATGAGAATTATTTGTCCAGTTAAACTGATGAATTGGATAAAGCAAAATAGCGCATGAATGCTTAAGATAAAGATAAAAATTAAATCGAGACACTCACATTCTCTGAATAATCATGACTGCAGAGATTTTACGATTATTGTATATGATATTGCTATAACACTATTGTGTGTCATTTTGATTCACAAACGTCTTCTCCGACAATCACTTCACTAAGACTATTCTCCGCTAAGCTCCTCCACGTGCTTACAAAATGATTGAAAGTAGAATCTCTCACATTGAATGGCAATGAACGAATGAAAGAATATAGCCCAAGCATCATCCATGAAATATTCAAGAGATTCAAAGAATCTTGAGGAAACAGAATCTCAAAATGCATTGCGAGTCATAAAAGAACCGGAGGAAAATGCATCGTGCATGGAACCGATTGCCTTTCCTTGTGCTTGATTATTTAGTTATACTATTTATTCATCTCGAGAGCAAAATCCGCACCCGGTATTACGGATGTTTCTACCTTGATTCTGCTTAACAGATCTATTGTAATAGTAGCAAGAAAAATAATACAATTAAATAAAAACAAGTAAAGCTATAGCTACATAGGTGTATCAACCATGAGTCTCCATTCTGCCCATAATGAAGAGCTTCGGGGATGTCTGTTGTGGGTATTTACTATCACCTCCATGCACAGAAACTTTTGAAAAAGAATTGCCTCAATCTTTATCTCTAGAAAGGGAGGCTCTCTTAGATCCATGATTTCTTATTGTTTCCTTCAGTCTTGTACATACATGGCCAGGATATTCGTTAGCCCTTTCTTCCTCTTATATAACGAGATAACATGAACGGGAAAGACAAAGAAAGTACTAATCACAGGGAAAACCGAGGTAGGCTGTGTAAGACATGGACGTTGTTTGCTAGCTAGGCAACGGTTATCAAACTTTCTCTCTCTCTCTCTCTCTCTCTCTCTCTCTCTCTCTCTCTCTCTCTCTCTCTCTCTCTCTCTCTCTTGTTTAAGGGTCAGAAGTATTTCCTTCGGCCGTTCTTTGAAGGCCTGAAGGATTCGAAGGCTTGAAATTTTGAGTAGTTATTAAATTTGTGAGAGGAGAAATGAAATAATTGAATGAGCTTCAATATGCTTGTAAACACATTGCGCCCTCTTTTTCAAAAAGAACAATTACGAAACCCTCAAAACTCTGTCCAAACGGGACGATTTGCTTATGACGATGACAAATTTGAATGCGTCAACAAAATTACCAAAATCGTAATGACTGTAATAAATTTGAAGAATTTGGTCTCCCAAATTATCAAACCATCTTTAGAATCGGAAGACAAGATCGATAGATTTCTCCGCAACCTTAGGGATGAGACCATCATTATCGAGAACATATAACAGGATCTTTTTGTTATGGTCTCCTCTTTTTGAGTTTTCTACCGTCTACCCAACGTCTTTCGCTCTATCTTGGCCTCCTATAGAACTCCAGATTACAAATTGGCCAAATTCCTCGTTCCCCTATTGGAGCCCCTGACCAGTAAAATGTATACCGTAACTAACGTGAACAAATTAAGCAACGCATTTTTCTACAAGATTTTAACATTTTTATGGCAAGCTTTGATGTAGTGTTGTTATTCACCAATATACCGGTCAGAGAAACCATAAAATCAAGCGCTCAGGCACATTCTTGTCTTTGAATACCATATTTTACAAGTAACTGATTAGATAGAAAGTTGTGTTCCTTTGTTTTGAATGAATTTACAACGAAGAAAATTGCAAAAATGCATCAAAACTCCTTTCAACTATATATCATCTCTTTTACAATTTTCTTGCAGAAATGTACCATATGAATATTTGAGTCCTCAACATCACAAAACTAACAATCAGTCTAGAATTATTTTAATATCTGTTACTCTTTTTTTTATTGGCTAATATATCATGAATATATTTATATAATTATTCTCTGTTTGATGTAATGAAAGTCTTCTGTTGTGGAAGCTCGCCAAAGTATTCTTAATTTTACATAATACATTAGTCCACTAAGACTTAACAGCTATTTCATAATTATTAGAAAATAAAATTCCCAAAGTTGTAAAAGAACCTGTATATCCTTGAAGCCAAAGTAAAGGCCAAACAGCCTTATCACTCCATGGCCCTAATCCAAAAATTTTCGTCTTAGTTTTATTGCACATACAAACAGCGGCTTCTTCAAATTTGGACACTAATGTGCTTATCTCCAAAATTTCCTTATCGCTGGTAAAGGTAATATTTGAATCGTCGGCAACACAAGAATAATAAGGTTGTTATCATTCGGTAAGGGCAAGTGTTCAATGCAACTTTTTTTTTATATAGCAACGTACAGAGGTTCCTGGGAAACAGCATAAAGAAGCATAGAAAGAGGGCAGCCTTATCGGACTCCCCTCTGCACACTAAAATATCTACTAATGTTACCATTGACAATGAAGCAACTTCCAATATTCTTAATGCAGAAAATCAGTCTATCACACACACACACACACACACACACACACATAAACCTAGTCTTTCAAGAACCTAAAGTACAAAATTAATATCAACAAGGTCAAATTCTCTCGACTAATCAAAATTCAAAATAGGACCTTAAACTTTTTTCTCATTACATTAATGTAACAAGTCTATAACTAAAGTAGTATATGTATTTATGGCTCTACCAGGTACACAGAATTGTTCAAGACTGATAAGGTTGATGATAACTGTTTGCATTCCTTCCGCAATTATTTTAGCCAGTATCTTGTACTCTAACCACAGCACAACAGTGAAGTTGGTCTCCAATTAGACAAAATGCTCTGGCCACTACATTTCCATATGAGACTGACCAATGGAGAACTTTTATTCTTCAAGAGAGATTTCATTTCCATAATATTTTCGAGCAACAATTTAGTTTATGCTTAATATCTTCCCAAAATATCTTATAAAATTCTTGGGATCCTGTCTATAACTGGGTATTTATTGTCACCAATGGAACGAGTAATCACGTATCCCTTTGAAAGGTGGAATATATTTTAACATTCCTGCTCTGATCTGTATTTGTTATAATTCTTCTCTTCTCAGACTGGTTTAATTTCTGTCCTATTTGCTCCTAGTACCTGTCTTGGACATCCCATCCTTTGTAAAATATCTTGTCTATAGAAAATGTTATATACTTTATATCTAAACAATAGATTTTTCCCTCTACGTCTTAATATTATCTCGTACTCCGTCCACATCGTCCACATATCTACATTTAAATTCCCTAACTCATCTCTTGTAACATTTCCATTTTGGCACCTGCCATAAGAACAGATTTTAAGTATCAATTTAATTTTCTTAATTCCCCATATCCTCTTCTTGTTCATTAACACTACAGTTTTTTTTTTTTTTATACACCACATCCCTTTCTCTTGAATTTCGTTTTGTAAGACCTATTCGTTTTGCATTATCATGTTTCCACGAGATTCTTGTTTCTACAATTACTGCCTAATTATCTCTCCTCTTTTTTCATTTTACTTCAATCATCTTCCTTTGTGTATTCCTTATTATTCCGTTTCTCATTCAGCATACCATTGTCTGCTTCTTTATCGTGTCAGATCACTTAATTTTAAGTTAATCTTAGTTACATTTTGAGGGTAGTTTATGGATTACCGGGCCAGTTTCCCGGGCTGCGCGACACCCAAATCCATCCGCCACGGTAAGTAGTCCCTACGACCCCGACCTCTCACGGCCTAAACCTTCGAAACATGGCGCGAACATTAAAAAGAGGCAACATGTCTCATATAACACCTCACCCAGCCCCTATTGCTTAAACTACTGTAATTCCCGTTACGATACCTCTTTTTATTAACATAGGTGACGATGTAGGCGTATTCTGTAAATATTTACCTAGAGTTTTGGGAGCCAATTTCCAATTTCCCGGGCCGCACGCCATTCAAACAACCATGGCGGCCCTTCCATGCCGAGAATATTCAAAACTGTATCCTCTAAAAACCTCACCAAGCCCCCATTGCCTTTGCTTCTGTGAATCCCGTTACGATACCGCACTTTATTCACACGGGTGAAACTGTAGGTATATTCCCTAATTATTTACCTACAGTTTTGGGAGCCAATCCCCAATTTCCTGGGCCGCACAACACCCAAATCCATCCGCAGCCCTAAGTAGTCCCGTCGACCTAGCATGGCCTTTATCACCTGGGCCGACCCCGCGAGTTTTCAAAGCAGTCAACATGGCGAATCTCGTAGCATCACACCCGTCCCTTGCTGCTTTTTTGAGTAAAAGTCCGGTTACTTTTGGTGTGCTGTATACTTTATGTCAAGACGTTGATGTACTATGTATATATATTTTCAAAAGCGGACTGTTGGGCGATTTCAGTGGAACTTGTGACAAGTGTAGAGTGGGAACCGTCAGCCTCGTTAAAGAGGAAGACAGTTTCGTTTGGCGCTGCAGCTCACGCACATGTCGTAAAAGAACAACGATACGGAACGGCTCTTTCTTCTCCCACTCATAGCTGGATTTCGCCACAATCCTCCAATTAATTTATGGCTGTATCGACATTTTGGTCCAGGACAATCGCAAAATTGATGGACCCGGCCACATTGCTGAAATTGACGAGTCAAAGTTTGGCAAACATGGAAGATTTTCAAGTGTAAGGTAAGTGCAATATTGTATCTGGGGTAGTTTACTGGTACTTTACATCAAGTGTGGTTAGGTTGGTTTCTTCGGTTAGGTCAAAACCGTCGTTATCACTGGGACAAGGATCGGGTGGAATTGTCCATGGTTAGGACTGGCCAGCCCAACGCCGGTTTAAGGTGGTCGGTCGCGGATATGTAGTCGCTCGCAGATGGTGGATTGTCCGCGATTAGACTGGCCATGGTTAGACTGGCCAGCCATGCGGTTAGGTTGGTCGGCCCACTGTAACCCCTGTGGTTAGCGCGCGCAGCGCAATATTACCACATGCTGAAACATGTCTTGCTTGCCAAGAATGTTTAAATATGCGGATAAGGCGCGAAGCGTCGTTCCGCCACGGCCTTACTGACATCACACATAAATTGATTCCTGTTTGTAGAGTAAAATATGTAAGTAGTCCTAAATTTGGGTAAGCAGTAGGCTAGCATAGCCCGCATCGTGTTTGCAGAGGAAGGGGTCAACATATTTAAAATAGGTTTGCAGGCCCAACTTGGGGTAAGTAGTAGGCTAGCGTTGCCCGCAGCGCGGTTGCAGAGTGAGGGGTCAACCTACTGTTAAATTTTATGTCTTTTCCCTCCCACAGGCACTGACTCTGCTTTCCCCCACCCATAATATGGTACTATCAAGAGGGTGACTCTTTGTCTCGTGGTTTGCCCTCATGTCTCGCATGGGGTACTTTCTCTGAGGTTTGCAGTGAAATATGGTGGGTAGAGTGTGATGCTGAACATGTGCGCCTATAGAGGTTTTATTATGATCTAATTATGTATTTTGGATTTACCTCAAATTGATGAAAATGGTAATTGTAAGCTATAGCTCTCTAACTGAAGTTCATCATAGGTATATATATACATATATTATATATATATATATATATATATATATATATAATATATATATATATATATATATATATATATATATATATATATATATATATATATATATATATATATATATATATATAATATGAATAATTATCACATCGAACCGTGATTCATTTATATATCATTCGAGCTAAGCTACAAATGTCCTTTAATATCTAAATTCGCTCTACCTCGGAATTGATAGATTTTCATATATGTACCGAAGGAGAATTTTTTTAGTTGATTATTATTTCGTCCCCCCATGGGTACATATATGAAAATATATAAATTCCGAGGTAGAGCGAATTTAAATATTAAAAGACATTTGTAGCTCGAATGATATATAAATGAATCACGGTTCGATGTGATAATTATTCATAATAAAAGGCTACGTGGGTCAAACGCTCGAATTGGCTAACATGGTAGACGGGGTTTCTTATCGATTCTAATTACAAAAGCACCGAGTTCGAGGGTGATTCGTAAGGTCAGAATCGATATAAACTTATAGCGTATCTGTTGGCTGATTGGATAGCGTCACTGTCTGTCCTGATTTCGTTTCCGTCCACTTGGACGGTGGTTCGATCCCATGGGGGGACGAAATTATTATCAACTAAAAAAATTCCCCTTCGGTACATATATGAAAATCTATCAATTCCGAGGTAGAGCGAATTTAGATATTAAAGGATATTTTGTAATTTGTAGCTCGAATGATATTATATATATGTATATTATATATATATATATATATATTATATATATATATATATATATATTATAATATATTATTCTTTGAAACTAAAAATTCGATTATAATCAAAAATAGTTCAGCATTATTGCTTGCATATTCTAGGAACGGTGTCCTATGATTATTAGATTTATTGTTATACACGAAGTCTGGCACACTATATACCATGCCATGGGGCTCGCTGGCTGTAGCTGTCAAACGAGGCTCAGTGCGTCTAGTCAGTGGCTGGGTAACTGCCGAAGCTAATTGCAGATTATTTTTCCCTGTTATCAAAGATTTTCGTTCCAAATCACTGCAATTCCATTATTAAAACATGGAAATTGTTATTGTGTCAAAACACAGTTGACAAACAATGGTTCTAAAAGTAACGCCGGGACTGTCTTTTCACGTAAGAAAAAAAGAATGAATTTAATTTTTAACAAATTAATTTTTGAAGGAAAGTATAATCAAGTCTGCGATTGCCACTTTTATGAGGTTGTTGAGTTATTAGAAATTAGATACAGTTCTGATCTCTACCTAGTAATAAATCACCTATATAAAATTTTCGGGTAAAGAGGAAAATGAAAATTTTCAATATTGAGAGAGATATGCTCTTATATTGCTTATGAAATTCCGTTCCCCTAAGCTGCATTAGAAACTACTTTGCATGAATAATTCAAAAGGAGAGCAAAGAGGAATGAATTTGTTTTGCACATAAGTAAATCCCTTGGTAAATAGATTATCCTCGAAGCTTTGATGCCATCTCAGTTATAAAAATCTGCATGCAATAGTGGGCTGCGAAATTCAATTTATTTTCCATATCACTTTCTCACTCCTTTTTTCTACCTTACTAATTTTGAATAAAATGTATAATGCTTTATCTGAACGAAGCTAGATTTAGGATCCTATTTAGTCTTACGAGTCAGATGTCAAAAGTAAACAAGAAAAATAAGATTATTAAGTATTGTTGAGATTATGCCGATTTATTCAGCAGAGATAAACTATTTATAGAATAATGATATTTGAAGCAAAAATGTTCGCATCAGCGGTAATTCATGTAACACATGATAATCTCTCTCTCTCTCTCTCTCTCTCTCTCTCTCTCTCTCGCACATACATATGCAACTAAACATATTTTTTATCTTATTGTGAACGAAGTCACCATTTTCCTCATTGCCATCTTTAGTATGGCAATTACTCGTGTTACCTTTTCTGAATAAAAACGCTATGATGACAATGGATCTCTGACGAGTAAAATACATTTTACAGCTTCTCACCATAAAGGCTTAACTCGAGTGTGTGTGATTATCAATTTGGTCAGTTTCAACTTTTCTTTTTATGAGACAATATAGTCACGCCAAATAAAACTCAGGAAAGTAGGCCTACAGATTAATAAGGCATTTTAAGGATATAAACTGCGTCTCCGTCTCCGTCTCAAGGCCTAACACGAAAGCCACTGATCAACACCGAGTTTCCTTTTCTTCCTGATTTTGTTTTCATTTTGAGATACTACATGTTGCTGATATAGTGCAGCTATTTAATCTGCACTACATCAGCAACGTAAAAATATAAAGTCTATTTTTTTTGTATTTCATAATACGTACATTAATGCCTGGATATGTTAAATTCTTTTCATTACGGTTTGAGGACTAGTGGTATAAGAAAAACATTGTCTCATTGGACATAGTAACAGACAAACCGAGAGTAAATTCTGTAGAGCCACTGAGGGAGAGAGAGAGAGAGAGAGAGAGAGAGAGAGAGAGAGAGAGAGAGAGGGAAATTCTCTTGGGTCTCGAATTGAATATCGTATCCTGGAATGGAAGTTCTTCGCGCTATTTTCCAAATAGCTGTGGTCTCAGTTTTATTTTGCTTCTCTTATTGCTTTAAGCTTCAAAACTCCACCAACAATACCACCACTTTTATTAGGATGAAAAAATCAGACTAATTGTTCTATTCGCAGCTTTCTCAGAAACAAATATTTGGCCCCTGTATGGCTACGAAAAACAACGACGGAAATACCTTTATGCTATGAAAACCAGAGAGTGCGCTGATCAGGAATTCGATGTAATAACTCATATTAGTAAAGATATACTTCACAGGTTACCAGACAACAAGAGAATTCCATTATATATGTCAGAGTATTGAAATGACCGAGATACAACATGGCATCGGTATTATGAATGCTATCCAGATATTTTCAGATGAATTTTCACTGCGTCTTGATATTTTGCTTTGGTTAAAAACAGTTTCCTTGGAAATGCAGACTCAAGGACTTCTAATTTCCTATAGGTGGCACACCTGTAACAGCTGTAAACATGAAATGATAAACTACAATTAATTTTTTTTTTTTTTCAAATGAATGCTCCGGTCAAATAATTCTTAATGGTAACCATTTTGCCTTTATCTAGGACAATACAATTAAATCAATGTTCATTATTCTAATGGACTTCAGTTCTCACTGGGAAAATTTCTATAGTGGCTGTTTTTTAACACCGTTATTATCCGTAATAACAGCCGCTTTCTCCCTTACTGCTTCTATTTCAGAAAACCGAAAAAAGAGTAAATGTTGAAAATTTTCATGGAAAGGCTTCCGCTTTGTAAAATCATGACAACTACATTCTGGCTCTCCCCAGTTTGATGAGGAGGAGGGCGTTAAATTCAATCTCTTTTTAATTTTACTTCTATTTCATTTTATTACTGATTTATTTTATATTTTTCGTGCATGCTTAATCCGAAGCTTTCGATTGCAGAAGGCTTTCAAACAATTCCAGGTGGAAATAGTTTTTGTCGCAAATGTCACTTATCAACTATTAATTTACATTCGCATTCTTCTTTGGTCAGCTAATTGACGCCCTCTCTCTCTTTGCTTGTTATTTTCCGAATGTCGTGATAAGTATTAGGATTAATTCAATACTGCGACCATCAGCGATTAGCGTGTTATCCCTCTTGGAGAAACAGTCCTGCATTTAGGACGTAATCGCCAAGGAGAAAACGTAAATCGAATAAACATGCGTGGAAAATGAAGTATACTAATTAATAAATTCAATGGAGTCCGATGTGATTTCCAGGCATGCCAGAGCACAGGATGATCTTTCCTGCTGTGGATTTTCCAACAGTCTTTAATGAAGTCGAGTTCTGATCACTATGCACCATCATATAACCTGGCAAATGTGCAAGTGGCTTCTGATGCGGGAGATTAATTTTGTTTTCAGCAGCCTGTAGGCTATGGTCTAATGGAATCATGACGTCTTAATATGCAAGAATCAGATTCATCGATGATATCTGCTGCTAACATTCTCGTCGTCCTCTTCTTATCTAACTGCAAATTAAAAATAAGAAAAAAAATCATCTCCTAATAATGTGGAATCAAAACTATGATGTAATAAAACCAACAGCAACTCTCTCTGGACCCGTGACCACGCCATTAAATTTTAGTTGAATTCAATTCTTAACTCTCCTAGAAAATGAACTGTTACAGTTCAAAAAAGAGATACATATCAAGACGAAACCTTTGTTGAAAGAGTTACAAACTATTTTTCGTATTTAAGTTTTTTTTTTTTTTTACAACATAGACAGGGACGTGAATGAATAAACTGAACTCAATAATATTAAACCAACCAGCGCAATTCAACCATTGTTCTCACGTGCCATGGAATCATTTGCTCCCAATCACCGCCTCGTATTCCAGGAAGAGAAATAGCTATAAATCAGTATGATAGAGTGAGTTTCCTCCGATAATAATTCACGATACTTGTGGTTGTTTCATACCTCAACCGACGGAGTTGGAGGTTATGCTGTTGCCAGTGCATGTGATAAAATAAATCTCGAGAATTAGATATCCAAACAATTTCCTTCGCTGTTCAGTTACCGCGGAGGCAAATTAAATTTGATTTACACTACTTTTTAATGTTGGTTTTACCTAAAAAAAAAGTAGTCATCTTTAAATATGCAATCCAATCGCTGAGGTAACTGCTATCCCAGTATCTTACACGAAAAAAATAGTTTTCTTGGAAAATACGGTCTTTAATCAAATTTATTTTGTGGCATCTACAAGGCGTTGCATAAAGGAAGGGTTTTTGAATTTTGTTTACCTCATACCACTTTGAAAAAATTAAATGAATAAACGAAATTAGAAATTAGTTTGCATAGTCAAACTTTAAAGTAACTTTTTATAAACCAATATATTTTACGTTGATTATTCTGTGTTTTGCTACTTTGTATAAAATAATGGAATAAGAATTTATGAAACCGATAATGCAAATTATATTTTTCTTCCTTCAATTTTCGTAAACCCTAGCCCTAGCTTCCAGAACTTTGCCTTTCATTAAAAAAGTATTTTTATTTCATTCTAATGGACTCAATAGGCCTTAAGTGTGATTTTATATTCAGGCTTATATAAATATAGATATTCTGGTTGAAATCAGAAGTTTATAAAATCTAGACTGCATCCCACCTGACAGTAACTTTAGTTCGTACATTTCCTTCCGTTGTTACAAACTCCGCAGTTATGTGATTTAAAAACGTATGCGTGTGTCACTTCTAAATATATTGACAGACAAAGAGCTGTTTTAGGTATGATTGCATATTCATGGAGGCACACTGGAATTAAAATCGACCCTAGTTAATATTAAGTAAAATCATACATTTACTTTTCCACTGCAGTCCCATAGACTAAAAATCAAAAATATATTTTTTGCAGCATTATTTTGTTTTGTTATATCATTAATTTCATAAAATTGAAATCATAGCCTTTAGTCTGTACAGGCTTCTGTAAATGAAGGAAGAAAGTACGTAAAATAAAATGAGAATTATCATTGTAAAAGACTGGAATTAAGTCCTGAAGAAATGTAAAAAATAAGAGTGGACAAAATTAAAAAACAACCTGGCGAACCCTCTTTCAGTTCATAACAGAAGGCAATTTTACAGGATTAAACTTTGAGACTTGGCAGCTACTTGCCATGAGAAAAACGAGTTGTTATAATAACCCCTTTAAGGAAATTAGCTACTTTTCCTCCTCACATCCGGTTTGTATCCTTGCTCAAGGCTTCCTTTTAAAGGTCGTTGTTATTGTTATTGTTGTGAAGCTTCATATATCAGCACCAATTCCCTCCTCAGAATTTCTGCAACAAGCACAAAGAAAAGAGGAAAGCAAGCGTTAGTCTTTCATCCGAAAGGAGGAACATTACACTTCGTTCTCAATCGAAAGAGATTTCCCGGAGACAGAAAACTTAATTAGATTGATTTAGACGTTAAGAATTCTATGTCTGTTCACATCATAAAGCTCACCAAAATCCTTTTTGCTTCTCCGAAACGAAGAAGTTTTTCCAATGTAATGGCTTTAGGTTCGAGATGCACGGCACGAATAAAGAGGTCTAGGTTTTCCAGAAAAATGATTTAAAGCTAGCCTTAAAAACCATAGCAGATTGCTTCTATAAGTAACTCTATGAATCACATTATAGAAGTAATGCAGCTTTCGCTAAGAATGAGAACGTCCTTTTCTCATGTAGTAAGAATTTTTTTTCCCGGCAATAATGACTCTCG
>NC_087220.1:15666552-15686552 GCF_015104395.2 Macrobrachium nipponense | reverse complement strand
GGCAACTGATTTTTTTTTTATTTAAGTCAGTAATTATATATTTGAGGTCATTCTTAAACATTACAGATACAAGGGTCTAAATGAAAAAGGCCACGACTAACATTGAAATTACAATGAAAGTAAGTTGTATTAAAGCAGATTCTAAAAGATTTTCGTGATAAGACATCTCTTGACCGTGCAATTACTGAACTGTCAATCCAATTAATTCGGTGGTTGGTTTTCACTTAAATGAATAAATAATGCATTAGATTTTTGCCCAGTTTTTACAGAGTATTTATGCTGGCTTAGCCTACTTCTAAGCTTTGCTGGACTGTCCGAGATAGAATGAGGGACAATCCATACATGGAATTTTATATATTATGTGTTGCTTTCTCGGGGCCATTTTTTTATTAACATTCATTTTAGTGTGTTTATTATAGGAAGAAACAAGGTTGACATTAAAAGCTTTTAACAATGGTTTAATGGTTTTCAAATCCGTTAAAATAAGGCAAACTGAGAATGTTCTTAGAATTTTCTTTCTGTGTGTTTATATTAAGGTATAAAACTTTTTGTGGGCTTTATTATAACAAATGTCTAATATATGTGAAGGATAGCATAAATCTTTCCCTATTTTTTCTATGTATTCAATCTTTCTTGATCCAAATATTGTGGACTGGACAATTCGCAACGCTCGTAAAAAAACATAGAGGAAAAAAATTGATATTTTATATTTAAAGATGGTGGCCTGAGAAGAAATGAACATAAGTTAAGGTTTGTTAGTCGGTTTCCTATAAATACTGAATTTACATTGAAATGGTTCCCTATGTATCAAAACGTCTAAGAAAAGGGAGGCAATTGTCTTTTCCAATTCTGGAGTAAACTTAATCGATGGTACCTGGTTATTTAATTTAGAGAGTAAATCATTTACATCAATACCGACAGGAAGAACAGCTAAACAATCATCAACGTAACGATACCACTTTACAGGAATATGAATGATATTAGGTAAGTAGCGTTTTCAGAATTCCACTATACAGGTTTGAGAGCAATGGTGATAAAGGATTTCCCATTGCCATGCCAAAAATTATTGATAAAATTCACCATTGAATATAAACTTACAATCACAAATGCACAAACTCGTGAGTGAAATAATGTGACTTATAAGTAGAGGTAATTCATGCTGAGTTAGTTCATTGCTAAGATATTCTAAAATAGAGTCTATAGGGACTTTAGTAAAAAGAGAACATACGTCAAAACTAACGAATCTATCAGTAGGGGCAAAGAGCAATGTTTGTATAATTTATCAACTAAATCTAGAGATTATATATGAGAATCGGAGATGGTTCCAAGTAACGGGGACAAGATCTTAGTGATATATTTCGAGAGTTTTATATGAAATTGAACCAACAGTACTGATGATAGGCCGCATAGGGTTATTTTCTTTGTGCGTTTTGACTAATCATATAAGTAAGGTAGCGAAGGAGATTTGACTGACAATTTGCCTAGTAGTTCTGTGTTTATCTTTAAGGATACTGTTCACTATGCTATGAGTTTTTTATGACTTGATCAAGAGGATTTTTTGTTAGTTTTTTATAAGTCACATCATCATCCAGTAGGGCTTGCATACGTGATATGTAGTCAGCTTTATCTAAAATTACTATAATATTTGACTTATAGCTTTTGTGATGTGGATAGTATTGTCCTTTTTAAGATCGGTAAACAAACTTTTCTTATAGCGAGCAGGGAAGTTACTTTCATGCTTAACATTGGCAGTTCCGTAAACAATACCTTTAATCATGTCGACATGATTTTGAGGATGATCACAATATTTTTCAAATTTACTTAGGGATGACCCAATCATTAAAGCAGAAGGTCTACTTGTTGCAAAGAAAGATAAACCATATCCAAGCGCACTCACAACATTTTCACTTATTTGTTTACTAGATAAGTTAACAACCCAATCTTGACGTGCACAATTAGTCCAATCACTGCTATCAATAAGATTTTTTAGTTTTTCTGTCGTAGTTTCCTTTTCAGGGCATCTGTAGCCTACGTAGTTTTTCGTAAATTTCCCGTCGCAGAGAGTCCTTCCAATCAATTAGACCTTGTATCTAGGTACTAATCCCTTTATAATCCCTATCTGTCAGTTATACGAACCTTCTTGTATTGTCTTTTCTCGTATTTTTGTCAGTATCTGCTTCAGTAAAGGACTTTTAAGTCGAAAGATTTTGCAGAGTCCTTCGTTTATTTTTCCTTGTGGCATTTATCTTTATATATATATATATATATTATATATATATATATATATATATATATATATATATATATATATAAATATATATATATATATATATATATATATATATATATACTATAGAAAAAACATTGACATGATCCCAGACAATATGAATTCTAAGCAAATATCTGTCGTTCTTTTGTAAGAATAGAGTCTGTTATGTCATAGAATCATAACAGCTTTGGGATAACTATTTAAAATCAGAAATACTTCAGAAAGTTTCCCCAGTAAAAAAAAATTACTGAAGATAACTTAAGATGCACACTGCAACGCAAAAAAAATTATTCATTATAAATATATGACAATAAGTGATGTAATACATAAAAAAAACAAGAATAAAAAGTAAAAAGCCACAATAATGAACATGAGCGACTGTATTTTTCAAGATACCAAATAGGTTTATATTTCGAAAAAAATACAGTCGCTCATACACATTATATTGGCTTTTTATTTATTATTTTTGGTGAAAGTTTACTGATGCACCACAGATGAGAATAAAATACTTTATGATAATGTTTTGTGATCATTTAATCACTAATCCTATTTTTTTATAATGAACATTACCATGACACTTGCAATACTTGTAAGAAACTTCACTTGATAATCTGTGTTGCAAACAATAGCTCCTTGTCTCTTAGTTTCACTGCGGAAATTTTCGTTTGTTGACTCTGTTGCTTCATTCAAACCATTGTAGCCAAACGACTTATAGCCTCCCAGGCATCCCGTACCTGTTCAATAGATGATATTTGATTTAAATTCGTATAAAATATATCTAGTTCAGGAGCTTCATCCAACTGTACGTTTCAGACTGACAATTATCATTAAGTTTACTTATCAAAGCTTGCCAGTAAGAGAATGCAAAATTTGTAATGAAAATATATCGAAAAAATTAGTTCTTTTCACAAAATGCCTCCAGTATCAGCCAGCAGGGGATACAAAGGATATGTGGGGAAACTTGTGAATGAAGCAGGCAAGTAAAAGTAAGTCTGGCAACGTGGCAATGGTGGAAACTAACAGTAATGGGAAAGAGAAAATGTGAAAATGCTGCAAAGAAGGAACATAAAACTTATATAGTGAAACAGGAGATATAAATGGACAGATACCAATTTTAGTAGAATGACAGAGACAAGCATTAAAGAGCTGGCAACTTGTCCAAGATGAAATTAAATTACATGAGAAAGACTTGAAACGAATAAATGAAACAATAATGATAGATAATACTATGACAAAAGCAATTCGTTTTGCCGTATAAGCACTGCAGACAAAGACCTGATGGACATGAATTTGTGAAAGCTGGTCATACTAAGCATTGAAGTGATAGGAATCAGAGGTTTATACTAATGGAACAGGACCTAAATGAAACAACTACTGACAGAGTTGATTTTCAATTGGTGGCAGGAATACAACAGCTATGGACATTAATCAGGATAAAGAAGATACATTGAAATTCTACCAAAGATAAGATTTAAAGTTACTGAGTTAGATAAAGACAAAATATGGTAATATAAAGTGTGGCGTGAGTTACACCACTACAAAACTGATTCATCATAAAAATCATACAAACGAAAGACTTGCCTCCTATATCACAAGATATGCCTAACACAAAAAGACATTATGTAAGTTGATAAGAAAGGAAGGGAAATAAGAATGAAAGAAAGAAAAAAATCACCGACGTTTCATAATGAAGTTATGAGGAAGAAAGATTATGTGTGTGTATATATATATATAATATATAATATATATCACAAAGAAAGATTATGTGTGTGTGTATATATATATATATATATATATATATATATATATATATATATATATATATATATATATATATATATAATATATATATATATATATATGTGTTGTGTGTGTGTGTGTGTGTGTGTGTATGTGTGTGTGTTTGTGTGCATGTGTAATGTAATAGCCAAAATTCCCTCTTAACTTCTCTTAATTCGAAGAAATATGAAGAAATTATGATGCCTGGTATAGGGAAGCGAACCGGCGATACCATAATCATGATGAAGGTCACCTTGCCGACCTTACATGTGATCATGTAAGGTGTCCAGCTGTTGAGAAAATAAACTAAAATCGCATCAACTGACCTGAATTGTAGTTGATGATAAGAAAAGGCGTGGGGATGTTAGAAAATGTAGCAGGTGTGGAAGTAGCAAGCTTAAAGATTTTTAGGAAATCCTAACAACTCATGAAGAAATAAACACATACATTCTAGATTATTGATAGAAACTTTTAGGAGAATATTACGTAATCAACACAACCAACACTCATTGGTATAACCAAATGATATTTAATTGGAGAATAGATAAAAAAAAAATATGTCTAGTATTGTGTAATAATATTATTTGTACTTAAGTCAGGTATACAAAATTCATGAATATTTACTTATATATAACTGTTAAGTGAGGCCCTTCTACACTGAACTATTCTTTTCAGACATAATTAACATTGCGTGCATTCCTTTAAAAAAAAAAAAAAAACCAATTGACTAAAATTTTTAAAAAAGTAAATTTCGTTATCTCCTCAACCATCACAGGAAGTCATTTGATAAGCAATAAAATCCGAGAAACCTTCGGAAATCAACATACAGTACTTATTTTAATTAAAACTCGGGGAGTATTATCTTGTCAAACAAATCCTTAATTAAAAAAAAAAAAATAACAACTCACAGTAGGCAATATCTGTGATGCAGGTAGTGTAAAGCCATAACGACCGTGTCTCTCAGCTCAATTGTGTATGCTAAGTAACATTCATTGCATAAGAGACCCAGTCAGCGAGATCCCAGCTGCAGGATCTGTTTTTAAAGGATTAGCTTTTTCAAGTATACCCATGGTTAAGCAGTTTTAAGTTATCCTTTGGCAAAAAACTTTCTTCCCATTTCTTATCTAACAAAAACTACATTACTGCAATAGAAGAACATAGAAGAAGGTCACTATACAGATATAAAAGCTGGAAATCAATTTGAATGGGGATGTAAATAATTTTATGGGCCAGTCACGGACCTTATGTAATGCTTATCAGCTTCTTTTACTCAGATATCTGTTTGCAATGGATTATTTGATGATTCACTCAAAAAATGTCTGGGTTTCGTAATGGAGGCACAGAAACATTAGCTGACAGTGGCCTTAACAATCAGTATGGCACATTCTTTTTCTTGAGGACATCATGAATGGGAATAGCAGGCCTATTTCACATATAAAGGCTTAAAGTCTTTATGAACTTGGAAAAGGAAACAAATTTAATGTCTTGATCAGTTACAAGGTGTGGCATGCCCTGAACAATTGATGTTTACAATGAAAACATATAATAAAGACTCCAATCTAGGTCTTGCTTGAATAGATATGAAGTGTGCCCCATATGCTACAGGAGCTAATATTCAGTGAACTAATACCCACTGTTCCTTGTGGAAAGCTATCTGTACAGAACTTGAATGTGCTAACCAGGTAATAGTAAATAATAGTTACTCCTATAGGAAGAGAGATGGAGAAATCACAAAACCATACGAAGATGCATTCTATCATCACACCAACCTTAAGATAATGTGCCTGCCCAAAATTGCTCTACTATCAAGTTTGCACAGTTTGCAGACGTCACATCATACCTTACATGAAATATAAATATCTAAGTCTCACCTTTCAACAATGACCAAGCCATTAGAATTGAAATCTATACTAAATCCATGAAGACATCAAATATTCCTATGAGATAAACCATAACTCCTTTAATACATGATGCTCATAAGGAAATGAATGTAGCCAATCACATTTAATCCAACATCAAATACCTGTCCCTTTGCTTAGATAGGCTGTATTAAGATGTAACCTTTAAAGAAGTTGTTGTGCAAAGTATTGATGAGGCTGTTAGAAGTGACTATGAAGAACTAATATACCTTCTCCAAACCAGCAGAGCCTTATACCTAAAGGCAACATCACAGTGCTCCTAGTAACAAATGTGTGTGGTTCCTTCAGGTGTTGCCCTTTTAAAACACAAATCTTCCTTTAATGTAAATCATGAGGTATTTCTACATTTAACCAAATTGTGAAAACCACCAATTCAGTCAACCACCTCCACTGGCAAAAGCACTGCAATTTTTTACTCAATATTACCAACCAGGCCTCAAAATGTCCAGACTATCCAGCAGCCAGCCTTGATAAATTCAATTCCACTTGTGTGCAAGTAACTTACCTTTGACCAGTCAGGATCAAACAGACGCCTAATCAACGGTTGTTAGGTGATCATCACCTAACAGCCCCAAGACTGATGGTATGAATAACCCAATAATAACCCTATTTTCTTTCCACTTCATCCCATTTATTATTTACTGTGTTTTATTGTGACCACTCCTGCTATAATAAAAGAAAAACATTAACGACCTATAATTCATATTTTTTTTAAAACTCTGCATACATAAATGAAAAATCTTTCAATTGTGTCTTCTCATAGATTAGATGACGAATAACTTACCAATGATAATTGGAAAACTCGCATTAATTCCTTTATCGAGAGATAAAGGAATTACTTGTCATTCGCCGCGATAATAAAACGGGAAACCCAGATTTAGTTTACTTACAAAAGTGTTACAGCACCGTTGCCAACACGGTACACAGCTTGAGTTTTGTTTTTAATTTGTCCAGCCATTGCTTTAGCAGCAGTATCCTGAAATTGGAAGAACAATATAAAATATGTGAATTTCCATCCACAAATTGATAAAGCTGACAGTCATGAATTAATGCTTAATACAAACTTGAACTTTATTCAAATAGCCCTTACCAAACGAATAATACAGAGGCAATAATTAAGATATATAAAAAATTCACAATGATCTTCAAAGCAGGGTTGATGAAGCATTTTTAAGAAATTTGGTTGAATTTGATGCAAGTCAGAAATAAAAGTTTTTTTTTCTGCAACTCATTTCCAATTTATAATATGAGTAACTTACCTGTCATGTATCATTAAATAGTGATTGGTTCTACACACTACTTAGGGGTTTGTGAAGCCAGTCATATCATTGCGTGCATTGACAATTCTTTACGTTTCCATTTCATTTCCTTTTTCATATAGTTTTTCATTAGATTTTTCATTCTTCTTACATAGATGTTGATATAATTATAATGTTAATATTTCAGGTATCACAATAAAATGTCATGTATAAAGTTAAAACACGAAATATGCATGGAACCGCAGTCGACAGAAAGTCAGGCAAATTTTTAAAAGTAAAGAAGACTGATAGAGTAATGAGACTTTATCCGGACGTAAATCAAAATAGACCATCCTTGGATACTTGGAAAATAATCCAATATAGATATGTCCCATAAATATTTGGATAAACACGCCTATATTTAACATACAGAGACCAACCAGGTTCATCATTAATCAATCTTTAACTTGTAATGTTAAATGGGACCAAAAGAAATTTTCATTTTGTGCTGGATTGCCTCAACTTTCACGTCCAAAATTCATGGTTTACACATCTATGAACAAAAGGATATCAACAGTGACTTACTGCAGTAACTTGATTTGGAAAGTATAAATTATTTACAAAGAGTAAACAATAATGGGATTAAAGACATAGAGGAAGCGAAGATATGATAAAGAGAATCGGTTCCCGAGAAATTTGTACAACTAGCAACAAGGTAAAATATACTGAAGCTTAAAGAGAGCTATTTGGAAAAAAAGCTCACTCTCAAATAAGAAACTAACAGATCACGGAGAAGAAATCGTGAAATGACAAATTTGGTCAACATGGCTTGGTGCATAAACTTTTTAGATAACCTGGAAAAATAAAAAAAATGAAAAAAAAAATCATAGCAGCACAAAAACAATAAATAGATTCCAGATATTTTAATAAAGCTATCAATTTAAGTAGAGTGACCATTAGTTTTCACAAAATAAATAAATAGGAAATGAATAAACAAATAAATAAATAAATGAATTTGAAATAAATCAAATGAAACAGTTCGCTATTTTTTTTTTAATAATTGCATTTAAACAGCAAATTTCATATATAAAATAGACGTTAAAAAATATATATATATATATATGTATATATATATATATATATATATATATATATAGTATATATATATATATATATATATATATATATATATATATATATATATATATATATATTGTAAAACGCAAAGTGTATAGTGTGCTGACCATCATTATGAATATATTAAATGGATAATTTGACCAAATAAGTAAGTTAACACTTTTAAACACTCAGAGAGTAGGCTTCAACGTTTGATTTTTTAATCATTATATCTTATTAAGATAATGTAATTTCCTTAAATACTTAATCATTGGCTAAACAGAAAAGGCCTAGGATTCTGGAACAATTTATATCAAGGATTTATTTCTGATACTTAACACTCAAATTCCTGTCACTTATTGCAGATGAAAAGATTCAGGGAGACTGTCATAATAAATCACACTGAGCAAGAATGCAAATACTCTGACCTTAACAACAATAATGTTTTCTAAATTGCTGATTTGTAACTAAGTTCTTATTAATCTCTAAAAGAACTTCTCAACGTAGATAAAGAAGAAATTTAAGGACCTTTAGTTTTATAGAAAGGTGATCTTACTGAATAGAATGACTTGATAAGCAGAAAAAGAAACCAATACCACTAACTCCTGGAAAAACGTCCCAAATAAACGACTAAGAAATTCAGCTTTCTTTGCAGAGTTAATGATGTTTACTGTTTCATTTTTCATCCTTCAGAAGTAGAAATAAAATTACTTTAAATTACTGAGATAATTCAATTCTACCAAAGATATGAAAGTGTAGCAAAGCTGCTATAATAATAAAGATAAAATGCTAAAATGACAGCCCACAAACTTTGAAATGCAAGAAAGGTTACTTTCAAACAAACATCCGGGTCTGAAGTCAAGACTTACATTTACTCAGGATTTACTTCTCCATTTTATGTATTGTCCAAAGTATTTTTACTGCTTATTCCTTGTTTCTTTCCCCTACACTTCACTTGCATTACTTCAATAACATATCAATATACTGTACAGAATAAAAAAAATCTTACCATGCTTGTTGTTAGAGGGTGCTTGACTTGAGTTGAGTAACTCCATCGGTAAAGTATGTATTGTCCAAAAGAGTGGAGAGTTATGTAAGCCTGAAAATGAAAATGTACATTAGGGTCCATTTATGATCTAATTATTACTTTAACCTGTACCACTAAATAGTTTATGGAAAATTTTACTAATTTTGGAAGAGCTTTATACTGAAAATTTAATCGAGTTGATTTTGGAGGCCATACATTAAAGTATAAGTGAACTTTACACTGACCATATGTTATAAATGGAAGTAGTATTATAGCATGAAACATGATAGTAACTTGTAATGCTAATAGAGTTACATAACATAACTGCCAGACATGGTAGTCAAACAAACTTCATAAGAGCTCGCCTTTAACAGCAGTAAACTCCAAATAACAGGAAAAGGTATTTATTAGTTTTACATGTTTTAAAAACGTACTTCCATTTCAATACTTTAGTAAATATATTTTTTTACAATACAAATAATAAACAAAATTGCTGTTGGCCACGATCAAATTAAATTTTTTTTCTTTTTTTTTACTTTTAAAAATATAACTTTTTCAGTAATATTTACCTATGAGTTTAAAACTATGAATACTTATAATGGCATCAAATTGAATATCTAGTAAGAAAACTAGCTCTACAGGCAATATATATATATCATTGAAATTGTTCAAAAGAGATTAATGAGAAAAGATAAAAAATTACGATCTTATTCATTAGTGTTAGTGCAAAGTAAGACATTGTTCAGCTTTGTATTGGCATTAAAGCAGTATGTTTTTTTTACTGATGTATAAGAAAATTTCACTTTAAGATGACTCATAACTGTGCCGCATTACTTCTATAATTCTTCAGCCTTGAAAAGTCAGCAAAACCAGTGGCCTAAAACAGAACATAAGTTAAAAGAGGTCATACAAACATAATCAACTTAATGGTGTACTGGGGCTGAAGAGTATTACACCCCATTAAAATTATTTTGCACGTTACATATTATATTGCAGGATTTTGAACTGGTTAATTACTTACAACAAATATTGTACCATCGTAATTATAACTCCATCATTTCAGTACCTTTTAGTTACTATCTAAAAGAATGAAAGTGTCTTTACAAAACTTTAACTCTATCTTCCTCCAATAATTTGGTTCCCAGTTGAGAAATCAAGAAGATTAGCACTGGATGAATGTAAACTATTAATAACTAGTATCACATTAAACTGTAAGGACAATAATAAGCTGAAAGTTTTTTTGCATGATTTATATATATATATATATATATATATATATATATATATATATATTTTATATATATATATAATATATATATACATATATATATATATATATATATATATATATGTATATATATATATATATATATATATATATATATATATATATATATATATATATATATATATATCTATACATATATATATATATATATATATATATATATATATATATATAATATATATATATATATATATATATATATATAGATATATATATATATATATATATATATATATATATATGATATATATATATGTATCATACCTATATATATATAATATATATATATATATATATATCATATATATATAATATATATATATATATATATATATATATATTATATATATATATGTATATACATGACTATATATATATATATATATATATATATATATATATATATATATATATATATATATATATATATATATATATATATATATATATATATATCTATATACTATATATATATGATATATATATAGTATATATATATATATATATATATATATATATATATATATATATATATCTATATATATATATATATATATATATATAATATATATATATATATATATCATATATATATATATATATATCTATATATATATATATATATATATATATATATATATATATATATATATATATATATATATATATATATATATATATATATATATATATATATATATATATAATATATATATATATATATATAATATATATATATATATATATATATATATATATATATATATATATATATATATATATATATATATAAACATAAAGTTACAGCCAAGAAGGACCATTTAAACACTGGAGATGCTAAGTATTTCGTCTTATTACCAAGACATGGTCACAGCTCTAAAGATATACAGAAGCAATGGCCTATATAAATGGGGGGCCCAAATAATAATGGAATACAAAAAGGTCGGTAGGTCACGAACAGTCATCATATTAAAATCAAAATAAACTAATTGGTAATCATCTTTATTCTATCTTTCAATTCCTTCTGGAACATATGTTTTCATGACCGGGTCAAAAGAAAATAATCATTGACATACATTCAAATTAACCACCAAGGTTAACTGAATCAAAACAGATTCTACTAAGTTCCTTGAAATAGTTTAGTCACAATGTGATATTATTTGGCTTTGCGTCCCATGTATTCTGTGGGACTGTTCACTTAAATTTGTCTGACTTCTTTCTTACTTGGGTGTTTCGTGTTGTTTTTTTTTAAACCCTTAAACGCCGACTGGACGTATTTTCACGTCGAGATAAATTGTCTATCGGGTGCCGACTGACGTATTTTACGTCGGACATACGAAAGTTTTTTTTAAAATTCGCGGAAAAATACTTATAGGCCTACCAGCCTAAAAACTTTTGAATCACGCGCCTTGGGGAATGCTGGGAGTCACGGGATCAAGGCCTTGTTTAGTTTTGAAGCGTGACCCAGTGCGCATGCGTGATATCCCTTCTTCTCGCTCCAGCCAGCATCAGTAGCGCACCATCCGAGAGCGATCTTTCGTGAAAAGCGTGTTTTTCTGGACTTTTGCGAGAATTTGAGCATTTGTATTGCTACAAGGACATTCCTAGATATGTCTCAACGACGTGTGAACCGTGAAAGGCGCGTTTTTTAAACACCCGTCGGAAGGGATCGTGTAAGGCGAGTTTTGGACCTGGATGCTGGCGAGGGGCCAAGCACCCAGCATGACCCCCCAGCGCCTCACGGCCGTTCTGTGGCGGCCACGTGTGGCTGAAAAGTGTTTCGGGAACAACATCGTATGCCTTTGGTTACCCCTAGGAAGCATGTGGGCGTCCTTAGGGGCATTTGTAGGCATTTTGGGGTTTGGGAGGCCTCCAACCAAGGGACATAGACGAATATTCTTTCGGAGCTTGATCGGGAACATGTCGCAAGTCCTCATTTGATGGCGGTTGGTCATCGAGTGATGAGGACATCAGTCCCGATGAAAGTGAGGATGAATATTTGCCCCCAATGTCCGTTCGAGGCTCACATCCCGAAAAGTGAGCTCGAATCAGTGCATACGAGGGGGAATCTGAGGAGGAGGGGGAGGGTGGGGATACGGGCTCAAGTTTTATCGCAGAGGACGATACAGAAAAGTGAGGGCCTAAGTGAGGGTGATGGGCCAACGGGGGGCGGTAGTGTGCATCGTGCCCGCACCACGCGCGTGCGCGCACACGGGCACGTAGAAGGTCGGCTCGTCGCGCCAGCCAAGGTGAAGGTCGGTCGTCGGAGAGTGACAGGGTGGACGAGGAGGACCCACCCCTCCTAACATGCACCCCTTCACGGCAACCCCTGGGATGACCGTACCAGTACCCTGACTGTTTTGGGGTTCATCCAGCTTTTCCTGACGCGGGAATTGCTGGAATACCTGGTACACGAGACGGTGGACTACGCTCAGTACTGCCGGTATGAGCTGAAGATGACCTTGTCGTATTACTGGCGGGGTTGCAACCTCATTGACATGGCAACATTTTTGGGGCTCCACATTTATTTTGGTTTGACACCTGCTGTCGACGTCAGGCAATATTGGAGGAGAAATTATTTTTTAGGTATGCCGAATTGTGTGCCTGGTGTTATGTCCCGTGATAATTTCCTGGCGATGGACAGGTACTTCAACGCCTTCAAACCGAAGGGCCATACCCGGAATAACAGTGATCGCCTCATTTTAGTGCGTACAGTGTTGGATTATATCCGTGAGCGGTGTAGTAATCTCGTGATTCCTGGAAAGAACCTGTCTTTGGATGAGGGGATGATGCCTTACAAAGACGTCTTAGTATAAAAGTGTTAACCCCAACCCCAAGCCAAAGAAATATGGTGTGAAATTCTTTCTCATTACCGAGGCCAACACTGGATACCGTTGTGGACTTTTCAGTGTATACCGGGGTCTTTTCCACGCTGCGTGGACACTGTATTCAACCTTGTGGGACGTTTCCGTAACCAGGGATATCACCCTGTTTATGGATAATTATTATAACTCGGTATCCCTGGCCCAGGAACTGTATGAAGCCAGGTGTTCACGTCAGTGGTACCCTTCGGTTGGTGCGTGGGGCCCCGAATGTCCCTCAAGAGGTTCGCTAGTCATCCCGCCCCAACACCTGGCAAGAGGAGAGACAGAGTGGCGGCGGAAGGGCGCTGTCTTCGTCATCTGTTGGAAGGGTGTCCGACTCGTCCCCATGATTATGACAAGTCATGAACCCATCCAAGAAAGAGATCGTAGAGCGGAAGAAGACACGTCGACAGGGCCGAGTTGTGATTGAGGAGTTTTGTACCGAGCGGCCTACTGTCATTGGGCACTACAACAGGCACATGGGAGGAGTTGATCTCTTTGATCAGCTCATCCAGTACTATCCCTTCGTCAGGAGAACCAGAAGGTGGACACAGAAGCTCCTTAAATACATCCTTCAGTTGGCCCTCCAAAATGCCTACATACTGTACTGTGGGTACCGCGGTGACAATCTTCCGAGGTTGACCCCACTACAGTTCCTAGAGGTAGCCGGGAATGCCCTCATCAACTTCGATCCCGATGAGTGGCCTTCCATAACTGACCCCCTGCCCCGAGCTGCAGATCTGCCCCTAGAGGAAAGGGCAGATAGGAGGGCCAACTTCGCTCGACCTGCCGCCGGCCCTGCTGATGACGCCCCTGCTAACGACGCTCCTGCTGACGACGCCCCTGCTGCCGACGCCCCTGCTGCTGCCGCCCCTGCTGACGACGCCCCTGCTGCCGCGCCCTGCTGACGACGCCCCTGCTTCTGCCGCCCCTGCTGACGACGCCCCTCTTGCTGCCGCCCCGCCATCACCGCTTTCTCGTCGGGTAGTGGGACCCTGCGTGTCGGCTGCAGCCAGGGAACACATACTGGAGGCCTTAGAAGGGCGAAGGCAGAAACGGTGCCGGGTGTGCCATATGAATGGCAGAAGGAGAGACACCCGGTTCTTCTGTCGTCTCTGCAAAGTTGCTCTTTGCAGGATAGGGGAGTGTGACCGAAAGTACCACACTAAGGTCATGTATTGGAGCGCACCCCCTAAACCGACAGCGGAGGGCGCACGGGGCCGCCGGGTCCATCAGCAGTAAGGGCGCGCGTCTCCCTCCTCCACCTGTACCTCGTCATGTCGAGTGGCAAAAAAGACTCTTCAATGGAGGAAGGAGAAAACAAGAATAGAACGAAGAGTCAGGATTACGAGTGAGTATTCTGCATTTTATTTTATATATGAGTATATTTATTACAATTTTTTATATATCTGAATGTGTGCATAATAAAATAATAATAAGACATTTCATTGTATGCGAAAAGAGAAGTGTCACCTGCATTCCTTTTATTATGTATTGGTACCAGAATCGAAGAATGTAATAATATATATTTTACGTATAAAAAAAAATTATATATAATATATATATATATATATATATATATATATATATATATATATATATATATATATATATATATATATATATATATATATATATATATATATATATATATATATATATATATATATATATATATATATATATATATATATATATATATATATATATATATTTTTTTGGGGGGGTAAGCAAATTACTTACAGTCTAGTAATATTCAATCATTTACCTTCACTTTAAAACAAATTGCAAGTCTCTAGAACAATATCTCGATTTATGGTGAATATTTGAAAAAAAAAATTTATTCCCTCCGCGCGCCGATTCTCGGCCGAAAATCTCCGAAACGCGTAGGTCACATTCTCCTAATATTTGTGCCTTTTTCATATTACGCTTATTTTATAGTTTTATATATGGAAATGTGCGCAAAAACATGCATATATAACAAAAAAATATTGGAAGGTTGTAGCATTTCTCTTTTTGAAATATTTGCATATAAAAGTACGATAAGTACGAAAAAAACTACGTTCGGTCACTTTGACTCAACCGAAAAGGTCAAACGCATTTATAAACATAAAAGCTTACAGTCTAGTATATTCAATCATTTATATTCATTTTAAAAACAAATTGCAAGTCTCTAGAACAATATCTCGATTTATGGTGCCAATTTTTGAAAAAAATATTTTTCCCCTCCGCGCGCCGATTCTCGGCCGAAAATCTCCGAAAAGCGTAGGTCACATTCTCCTAATATTTGTGCCTTTTTCATATTACGCTTTTTTTTAAAGGTTTATATATTGAAGTGCGCAAAAACATGCACAATAACAATATGGAAAGGAAGGTTGTAACATTTACCAGTTGTGAAATATTTGCATATAAACTACGATAATATGAAAAAACTACGATCGGTCAACTTTGACTCAACCGAAAAGGTCAAAAAACGCCTTTATAACATAAAAATCTTACAGTCTAGTAATATTCAATCATATATGTTCATTTTAAAACATATTGCAAGTCTCTAGAACAATATCTCGATTTATGGTGAATTTTTGAAAAAATATTTTTTCCCCTCCGCGCGACGATTCTCGCCGAAAATCTCCGAAACGCGTAGGTCACATTCTCCTAATATTTGAGCCTTTTCATATTAACGCTTTTTTTAAAGGTTTATAATATGGAAATATGCGCAAAAACATGCACAATATACAAAAAATATTGGAAGGTTGTAGCATTTATAATTTTTGAAATATTAGCATATAAATTACGATAAGTACGAAATAAAACTACGATCGGTCAACTTTGACCTCAACCGAAATGGTAAAAAAAAAAAAAAAAAAACGCATTTGTAACATAAAAATCTTTACATTCTAGTAATATTTCAATCATTTATCTTCAATTTAAAACATATTGCAAGTCTCTAGAACAATATCTCGATTTATGGTGAATATTTGATCAAATATTTTTATTCCGTCGTCGCGCCGATTCTCGGCCGAAAATCTCGGAAACGCGTAGGTCACATTCTCCTAATATTTGAGCCTTTTCATATTACGCTTTTTTTAGAGTTTTTATATATGAAAATGTGCGCAAAAACATGCACAATATAAAAAAAATTATTGGAAGGTTGTAACATTTCTCATTTTTTTATATTTGCATATAAAAAAAAATTTTAAACAAAAATTCGACATTCGGTCAACTTTAACTCGTTCGAAATGGTCGAAAACTGCATTTGTAAGCTAAAACTCTTACAGTATCGTAATATTCCATCATTTATCTTCATTTTAAAACAAATGCAAGTCTCTATAACAATATTTCGATTTATGGTGAAAATTTTTTTTTAAAATTATTTTTTTTACATCCGCGCGCTACGAATTCATGCATCATTTTGTGATAATATTTTCTCTGTGTTGCTTTTATCGTTTTACAATGTGTTATATATCAAAATGATTGCAAAGTAACTTGTTACCTCTAACCGTTTGGCGCACAGCGCGATTTGAATACAATTAAATATGAAATTTCGTTTTTGCACTATCATATATCGCATTATTTATATATGATAATGATAATTTTTTTTTCATTTCTGATGGTTGCATACTAAACTTCAAGCAATGACAAAAAAAGGAGCCAAAAATGAACTCTTAATCTTGAAAACTAAGCGCGCTGTGATTTTTTTGAAAAAATATTTTTTCCGCTTACGCGCTCACTCTCAAACCCTTCCGGCACACGGGAGTCATTTTTTATTTTACCGCTTCGGCGTTTAAAGTTTAAAGGTAAAAGGACATGAGTCGCAAAAAAAACAGTGAATGAGTCTATTTGGGGTCGGGGTGGGGGTCAAGTTTTATTCCCGTAGAGTTACGTGACGTTACAGGGGTAGAAAAGTGGAGTCAATTTGGGGTGGGTTGGAAAATGTTGTTGGTTTTTATTTCCCGGAGAGTTTACGTGACGTCACAGGGGTAGGAAAGGTGGAGTCAATTGGGGTCAGGGGTTGAAAGAATGGTTTTTTATTCCCAGAGAGTTATGTGACGTCACAGGGGGTAGGAAAGGTGGAGTCAATTTGGGGTCGGGGTTTGAAGAATGGTTTTATTCCCAGAGAGTTACGTGACGCACAGGGGTAGGAAAGGTGGAGTCAATTTGGGGTCAGGGGTTGAAAGAATGGTTTCATTCCCAGAGAGTTACGAGACTCACAGGGGGTATGGAAAGGTGGAGTCAATTTGGGGTGAGGGGTTGAAATGTTCATTCCCGTAGTTACGTGACATCACAGGGGGTACAAAGGTGGAGTCAACAATTTGGGGTCAGGGGTTGAAAGAATGGTTTTATTCCCGGAGAGTTACATGGAGTCACAAGTGTAGGAGGTGGAGTCATTTGGGGTCAGGGGTGAAAGAATGGTTTTATTCCCAGAGAGTTACGTGACGTCACAGTGGTAGAATAGTGGAGTCAATTTGGGGTGAGGGTTGAAATGTTGGTTTTTATCCCGAGAGTTACGTGACGTCACAGGGGTAGGAAAGGTGGAGTCAATTTGGGGTGAGGGGTTGAAAGTCGGTTTTTATTCTCGTAGAGTTAACGTGAAGTCCACAGGGGTGGAAAGGTGGAGTCAATTTGGGGTTCAGGGTTGAAAGAAGGGTTTTAATTTCCCTTAGAGTTTAGTGACGTCACAGGGGGTAGGAAAGGTGGAGTCGATTTGGGATTAGGGGAGGCCACGCCCCCCTAATATGAGGCTCATGTACGTACATGAGCTTGTAAGACAAATGGAGTCAATTATGAGCTCATGTACGTACATGAACTTATCATACAAATGGAGTCAATTATGAGCTCATGTACGTACATGAGCTTATAATACAAATGGAGTCAATTGGGGTCAGGGGTGGCCACGCCCCCCCAGAATAGTGGAGTCTATATGGGGTCAGGGTGGCCATACCCCCCAAGAGAAGTGGAGTCTATATGGGGTTCGGGGTGGCCACGCCCCTTTTGGGGGTTTTGGGGTTGCCCCGCCCCTTTTAGGCCTCACGTACGTACATGTGCCAATCAGGAGGGGGGAGGGGGGGTGCCCCCCCAGCAGCACCTGGGGGGGTTGGGGGGGTGGGGGGCGGGGGGGGCGGGGCTAGAAAAGTGGGAGTCTATATGGGGTCTTTTCCTCTACTCACAGGCAATTTCCCCATCCCATCCTGCCCCAGGCGAAAACGCTCTCTAAACTACGAATTCGAAAATAATATCTCCTTTTGTTTTTCAATTTATCGTCAACAGACTCAACATCCATCTTGAGAAAACGCCTTCGCCTTCCCACCAATTTAGCAGCACCTGGGAAATATTCAGGAAGCTTTTTATTGGTTTCCTTGGCTCTTTCCTTTGAAGGTCAGCTTACTACGTTCTAAATTCGCTGCCATGGCACGAATTCATTTTACGGACAAGGCTGAAGGAAGGAGAGAGAGAGAGAGAAAAAAAAACACTGCTTTGGTGTCCGAAAAGGAGGTCAGAATATATCCGTTTTTAATGATGAAATTGTCAGACGTGGAGTTGATTAAATACATAAGCAAAAATCTTCATGTGCCCACTCTGCGTTACGTTATTTTCATTATCAGCTGAAGCAAAAGCATAAAATATTTGCGCGGGCTGGGACCAAAGGGAGACTGCTAAAACTCATTGCCTTTAGAACAGGAAATATGTTCATATAAAATTAAATATCTATTAGAGCCTGGAGGACTGTCGGAGGAGTGAATGAAAGACTGATTCCGCAGTTAAAAGTCATGAAAAGTTATGATAATGATAAGATTACTAGTACTATCATTAGGGAGACACCGTTTACATATAAATAAACGAATAGAAAAGAAAAAAAAAGAGGGTAAAACTGATTGAACATGCATAAGCAAAAGGGTATATCATCTTTAAAGAAAAGGAATTGATTATAATTATCCTTTCACGTCCTTAATTTTAAACAAAGGGCATGAAAATATTCGTTAGTGGTCTTTTAAAGGTCACATTACCATTACTACTGCTGCTACTGGCTGCTGCTGCTGTTATTACTATCGTTACTTGTAGAAGCACCCAAAAGACTAGTATGTCTCAAAGCGTGCATAAGATGGCTTACCAGAGACAAAGCAAGGCAGGAATAATTCAGCCAGTTAATTGGAACCTAACCGGGAAGAATGGATGCTGGTGTCCAAATGTATCCAGAAAAGTTATAGATTTGTTAGGGAAAGATTCATTTCCATATTACCTAAGCCACGTTTATCATTATAGATGTATGAGTTTGCTTACCTAAATATATTTTCATTTTAAACTCGAGGGGAACATCGAATCAAGACGAGGTGGCATTATCTATATGTATACATAGCATCACGTTTTATATATTATGTGATCAAGTTATTCCTATATATATATATATATATATATATATATATATATATATATATATAGATATATATATATATATATATATCTTGAGAAACACTTGGAATAACTAAGATCAATGACTGGAA
>NC_087220.1:15651552-15656552 GCF_015104395.2 Macrobrachium nipponense | reverse complement strand
GTAAATGACAAAAAGAAGTTTACGAAATGTCTTGCACTTCCTTTTAATCCTCACTTAAACAGAATACGGAAAACTGTAAAAAAAAATAACAATGATAGAATATAGTCTTTAATTATAACACACCATTAAAAAAACTTCTTATACACAACATAGCACAACGAATTCACGATAAACATGTTGGTGGTTATGAAATTCCCTGTTCAGAATGTGACTAAATATTTCGGGGAAAGTGGTAGAGGGTTGCCCACCTAGAATCTGGGAACACAAAGAGCATACCAGTTGCATGCGGAAAACAATTTGTGTTAGTTATACTCTGTTTTTTTTCATCTGTCCATCCGCCTGTGGTGTTTTTGTAAGGTAACACTGCGTCCCGGGCTCTAGATAGTTACGCGATGCGTAGTTTTAGGTAAATAAAAGGATATCTTTGGTGCCACATTTGCAACTGAAAAGTGCTTTAATAATTTACTGTATACGAAGTACACCGTTAATATTCGAAATAGAAGTTATTATAATCGTGAGTGTAAGCTGAATGTAACTATCTAAAGCCCGGGCGCAGTGTTACCATACAAAAACACCACAGACGGATGGACAGATGGAAAAAAAAACAGAGTATAGTCACAGTCTCAAGATCGATACCCCCGCATAAATTGGGAAGAATTCAAAGTAATTTTTAGAAGTAAAGATGTTGTATAAGAAGGGGTAGTGGAGGGTGCGGGGATAGTGGTTTACTATGGAAGGCAATAAATAAGTCACACTGGCAGGACAAATTCACAATAAGCTTATTTCCAAGAAATATATCGAAAGGCTTAAAGAATAAAGATCATTAACGATAGTGTTTGCTTCTTTAGCCATAATCTAATGCTACCGCAGCATTAGATGTGGCTAAAGAGACAACTCGGCTACTTCTATTGACCGATGCTTCCGGCGCCTATGCTGTTGAAGAAGACCATCAAAACGACCGCAATGGGCAAGGACCAATTAGATGTTCCAGACGACTGTCAGTGGGGCTTTCATCAGAAAACGACGGCATTGCCTTATCTATGCTTGACGACCGGTTCCATAGTTCATTAACAAGTTGCTTAATTTGACTCCTGTTATGTTTACTTTGGCTTGGAAGTGCTACATCAAAACGTGCCAGATTGATAGGGAACCGAACAGACTCCACGAGAGTCATCCCTAAAGTTTAAAAATTTATTTTTTATATGTACCTTTTTTTTACATAATTGTGGATTATGTTAAAAGGGTCATCTTCATTGTTTTTTTTTTCCTTCTTCGAGTAAAATTTTATGGATTGCTCGTTTCCCCTTTTACCACTCCCCTACCTTCCCACCCACCGATGTCCAGTTAAAATTTAAAAAGCCGCTCCTCCCAAACCCCACAAGAAATTTCCCCATCCCAACCCGGCCAGGCGAAACGCTCACTAAAACTACGAAATCGAAAATAATATCTTCTTATTGCAATTTATTGTCAACAGACTCTCAAACATCCATCTTGAGAAGACGCCTTCGCCTTCACCTTTAGCAGCACACCTGGGAATATTCAGGAAGCTTTTATTTTTTCCGTTTCCTTGGCTCTTTCCTTTGAAGCTCAGCTTTACTAAGATCTAAATTCGCTGCCATGGCACGAATTCATTTTACGCCGAAGTTGAGAGAGAGAGAGAGAGAGAGAGAGAGAGAGAGAGAGAGAGAGAGAGAGAGAGAGAGAGAATTTCCGGAGGGCGCTTCGTAAGTAGATGGGATATGAGATGGAAGGGATGGGTTGGTGAATGATGGAACGGATGGACACTGCTTGGAGTCGAAAGGAGGTCAGGATATGAGCCGTTTTAATGATGAAAATTGTCAGACGTGGACTTCATTAAATACTTAACGAAAAATCTTCACTATCTGCCGCAGCAAGGAGATAATAATATTTCGTGGCCTGAGACCAAACGGAGAAAACTAAAACACATTACCTTCAAAACAGGGAATATATTCATATAAAAATAAATATCTATTAGAGACTGGAGGACTGTCGGAGGAATGAATGACTGATTCCGGAGTTAAAAGTCTTAAAAAGTTATGGTAATGATGCGGATTACTAGTAATAGTGGATGTAGTAAGAATACTATACATTAGTACTATTATCAAGGAGACACCGCTTACATATAAAGAAACGAATGGAAAAGAAAATATGAGGATAGAACTGATTCAACATGCATAAGCAAAAGGATATATCATCTTTAAAGAAAAGTAAATGATTCTAATTATCCTCTCAAATCCGGAATTTGAAACAGAAGGCATGAAAAACCCCGCCAGGGGTCTTATAAAGGTCACATCACCACTACTGCTGCTGTTGCTACTAATACCGTTACTTGCTGATGCACCCAATAGACTGCTACGTCTCAAAGCGTGCTTAGGAACAACTTACTAGAGACCAGGCAAGGCAGGTATAATTCAGCCAATTGATTGGAAGCCTAACCAGAAAGAATGGATGCTGGTGCCTAATGTATCTAGAAAAGTTATAGATTTGATAGGGAAGATCCATTCTCATGTTACATAAGCCACTGTTATCCCTATAGATGTACGAGTTTGTGTACCTTTATTTATACATAGCATAACCTTTTATATACCATCTGATCAATTTATTCATATATAGTAAATATATATATAGATAATATATATATATATATATTATATATATTATATATATATATATATATATATATATATATATATATATATATATATATATATATATATAAACACTTGGAATAACATGCGATCAGCAAAAACTGGAACTTATATATCAACCAGCAGTTGAAATAGATATATTTTGAGAATCACTTTACCTATGTTGTTTTTCATTAACGGTACTTAAGATATATCGTCTACAATTGGGAATTAGTATTAATTTGTTATCCTATAAGATGCTCCTTCGCCAAGCGTTATCTCTTGGTTGCGAGGTACAATCTTACATATTGTCTGTCTTTGTAGTACACAGCATAACCAAACGCATGCCATCCATTAAGTGTTTGCGTTATAACATCATTCTAATCTGATTGAAACATTAATATTTTTTTTTTATTTCATTTTATCCTCGTATAGAAACTGAAAAGACAATTAAATTTTTATATCTCTCTCTCTATCTCTCTCTCTCTCTCTCTCTCTCTCTCTCTCTCTCTCCTCTCTCTCTCATCTCTCGATGATCTCTTGACTTTCTTTTTACATATATTATTATTATTATTATTATTATTATTATTATTATTATTATTATTATTATTATTATTATTATTATTATTATTATTATTCAGAAGCTGACCCCCTGTACATGAAAATTAGACTAAACGGCCATTGACTTGAAATCAATCTTCCAAAAAGAATGGTGTTCATTTGGAAGAAGTAACAGAAGGTAACAGGAAATACAGAAAGACAAGATCAGTCATGAGAAACGACAAATGTAGATAAATACAGTGATAACTTCTTAGATAAAAAGTATAATATACAAGAATTATATCTAAGCGTTTTCCCTTAAACTTGTATGGGTTCCAGTTCCACAACGTCCTCAGGGAAGCTGTTCCACAATCCAACGTTGTGAGGATTAAAGGACCTCTGGAACAGAGAAGTTCGACAACGAGGTATATTTACTGCATACTGGAGCAAATCTGGACCAAGTCATAACTGCTAATGCTAGAAATAAAAACTTAATACTACGATGCCCCCTGTCCAAAGATACATCCCTGGCTGAAGCAGACATCAACACCGGGGAACGGGATTTTGGTAAAAGGGTAGACAAATGGCTTTAAGATAGTTGAGTAAAAAAAAAAATCACCAAGTTAAAACTTTAAATGTAGTAAAGAGAGATATCTGTCTTTCTTTTAGGAACAAAATCGCCGTCATAGCTGACGGCATATTATATTTTGTGGCGTTGCATATAAGCCTTGCATGCGTCGATGTTCTTATATCATCCCCTTTATGTGAAGTCTTCGTTGTCAGGAAATTACGCCTTTCTTGAAACAAAGTCGGGTGGTCGGGAAATCGGGAATCTCTTTCCAGGCGGAATGGAACTCACGATTCTTGGACGAATTCGCTGCACAAAAGAGACAGAGGTGATAGTCTTGCAGCTATATCGTCTTCGCTTTTTAGGTTATACTATTTATGAAAATACTGATGAACCTTATTTATCTTTATGGCTTGCGTTTCTATATATGAAAATTACGAAAACGGCGTAATTAAGGCAAACTTGCATTCAGACAGTTGTCTCTCCAAGTAAGTTGGATTGATAAATGAACAAATATTTATGACATATATTTCAGAGATATGTTACAGTAATATCGATCTGCCTACACACACACACACAAATATATATATATATATATATATATATATATATATATATATATATATATATATATATATAATATATATATATGTATATATATATATAGATATATATATATAGTAAATATATACAATAATATATATATATATATATATATCATATATATATGTATATATATATATATAATATACAATAATATATATATATATATATATATAGTTATATATATCAATAGTATATATATTATATATATATATATATATATATATATATATATATATATCTGAAACACTTGGAGTAACATGAGATCAGCAAACTGGAACTTATATATCATCCAGCAAATTAAAATGGATGTAATTTGAGAATCACTTTACCTGTGTTTTCATTAACGGTACCTAAGATATATCGTCTACAATGGAATTAGTAATAATTTGTTATCCAATAAGATGCTCCTTCGCCAAGCCTCATCTCTGCGTTACAAGGTATGCTCTTACATATTGTGTTGTCTTTGCAGTGGCACAGCATAACTAAACTGCATGCCATCCATTTAGAGTTTACGTTATAACATCTTATAATCTGATTGAAACATTTAATATCTTTGTATTTTTCTCTCTATCTCTCTCTCTCTCTCTCTCTCCTCTCTCTCTCTCTCTCTCTCTCTCTCTCTCTCTCACTGATTATTT